>NW_024582710.1:476065-602106 GCF_018398535.1 Haplochromis burtoni
TCTTTCTTTCTTTCTTTCTTTCTTTCTTTCTTTCTGTTGTCAGCACCAATATGGACTGCAGGAGAAAGTGCAGGGTAAGAGAAATAAATGAGCTCATTCCCTGTGTAAAATGTGCCCTGGAGGGGTCAGTATTGCATTTTCCCACGTATTTGTAAACAGCTTACACAAGGGCTTGTTTAATAATTATTCATCTGTGCCAAAAGGTTTAGCATGTCATACTCTTAAAAATAGACAAATGGTCTCCTAATTCCCAGAATATTTGACTGGATAAACCCAAATGTCCCTTTAAAACTACAGTACTTTATATAATATGCGGATGCATGAATCCACTTCAGTACAATAAATAGGAGTGCCAATTAAACAATCTGGTTGACTTGATCTCATCCACGCTATGCAAGTTAATACTCTTTATGTTATGCGAATGGACCTTGCAGAACCACTTTTGATGAGTGCAATAAAGCTTGGGAAGGACTTTAGGAATAAGGTAAAGCAGAGTTGGCAATAAGCAAGTGGTCATGTGCAAGGACATATGAAGTGACCTCATGCAATGGTTCAATTCTCTATAGATAAAAATGCCTCAATGCTAAATATATACTGTATACATATACAGTATATATATATATATATTTATATATCCAGCCTCAGTAACTAAATCTGTGTTGTCTGGCGTCTCTAAACCCATTTATGTTTCTATTAACTTTCGCAATAAAACTTAGTCAGGACTTTATTTCTTAACATAAAGGCCAGACTGACAAATTTCTTTACACCCAAGGTAAAAGGTAAATACAATGGATCTCTTGCTCTCTCTATCATGCTGTTAATGTCACATCATGATCTCTGCTAGTCATGCTTTTGATGAAATATGACTTTCCTTTTCTTCATTGTCAGATATATTGTTACTGGGAATCACCGAATTTCCCAGAGGAACCCACCCAAGGGATTAATAAAGTTTTATCTTATCTCCTCTTATCTTATCTCAACAATTGTATCTCAGCTTTAAAACTTGTTACCCTGAGCTCAGGGACCTGGATGCTGAATGCCAACAAGTAGCCTGTTAATCTTGGGAATCTAATCAGATCCAGTCAACATGACTGGCGGTTTGAGAAACACCTCAGCAACCCTGATTTTATCTGCTTTGTTGTTTAACTGCAGCCTTCGGGTAAATTTATCATCAACACTATGTTTCATACAACCAGCTCTATCTTATACATTTGAAAAGTTGGTTAATCATCACCAGTAGAGACGCCAGACAACATTACAGCTCAAAGGTAACATTACACTGGATTACATTAGTCTTCCTGTCCATAACCTATTCACTGTCTATCCTTCCACCCCCCCCCCCACTCCCAGCGCCCTCTTATCGGTCAAGGCCTATGAGGAGCTTGGTCTTCTCTTCCTCTTTCTTGCTCTCATTTTTCAGATCAGCAAACACCTGGGTAAAGAAGTGTGGGTCGGTGTTGATCTGGAGCATCTTGCCACTCATGCGGTTGATGATGTCCAGGCAGCGGTCCCAGAAGGCTTCTTTCTCTGCTTCCACCAGGAAGGGCTTCAGTGGGTAGGAGATCTCGTTGCCCATGTAGGAGTAGGACAGGTAGAGGCAGGTAAGCAGTGAGGCCTGCAGCTCGCGCTCTGAGGCCACCTCAGCTGAGACCACGTCGCGGCACAGCATGTAGAGGAAGACCACGTTGGCTGGAGTAATGAAGCCCTGATCCTGCCAGCCCTGAAGAAGGAGGGAGCGGTCCACACTGCGCAGCCAAAGCACTGGATCTGTCGGGGATAGACGCTTTAATCTGTAACACCGACGGCACAGGAACTCACCCAGGCTGCGCATAAGTTCACTCGTGGATGCCTGTGTTTAGGAGGGAAGGAGAGAAGACTTGATCAAATTATGCATGCGTGAGTTTTTAGTTTTCCTTTTGCTATAGAGTGAAGGTTACCTGAACAATGACACGTTTTGGCGTTCCAGCTGCAGTGGAAGGCTGGATCCCAGAACCTGTGAGGGAATTCTTTTTGGCAACGACAGTAGCTACGTTAGCCAAGGTTTTGGAGGCGGGCAGGTGGGAGGAGGTAGTGGTAGTGGTGGCTGCTGGATCCTGGCTGGATGAATAGGATGAGAGGTTAGCACAGGACTGAGACTTCTTGAGCTTCAGGCTATTGGAGGCTGAGTTGGTGGTGGCGGCTGCATGACCATCCGGAGAGCTTCCTTTCCCCCCATCCCCGCTGTCTGACTGTAATTTCTTGGACCCCTTCCTCTTCGCTGATACAGCCACTATACGTTTCCATGGGAGCACACTGATGATTGAGGGACGTTTTAGGGACTTTGCTGCTGCAGCAGCGGCATCCTTGGCATTCTTGCTGTTCTGGACGGCGGTGTAGTGGCCCACCGTGGCCGGCCCATCCTCAAACAAGGCTGCCTTGCGGTAGCTAGGAGACAGCGACAACACTGTACCCATGATGTCTGGTTAGAGTTAGCAGCAGAAACAGGGTACAGTGGAAAGTAGTGGGGGAAAGCTCTTTGACTAGTCTAGACAAAAAGCTTGGAAAGGGTCAGCGTCTCACTTCTGGAGGAGTTTGAACCTGTGAACAAACAACAGAAGAAAAAGCAGCAATATCAGTTTGATTTCATTTCAACTGATGAAGTTTCATCAGTCTTCTCTCAGTAGAGAATGAGATGTAGATGTGGAGTGGTTTATCAAAGCAAAGAATAGACCTAGACGCTAAAGTTTTGCACAACCACTTCCCCTGCCAGTGGCGGACTCCCTCAGACATCGGTGCGTTGGTGGTTCTTTGTGTCTGGGGATGGGCGTCCAGGTACACACCGGCTCACTCCTTGGCGGCCGCTTATCGGGGCCTGGAGCCTGGGGCTCGCTCGGGCCACTTCGGAGGTGGGGTGCCCCCGGCCTCTCGGCCTGGGGCTCGGTCACTCAGGCACAGCTGGCTGCCGGCGGAGCTCACGGGCGCGTCACTGCAACTCCCCCTGGCTTCTGCTCCGCGGCTGCTGAGTGAGCCCTCATCTGGGACTCTCCTCAGCTCTTACTGGGACAGTGGCGCGGCTGCCCCTCTGTTGGTCTTCCTTGGTCTCTTGTGTTCTGGGGGCCTCTGGATGTCTGGAGTTTTGATCTCCTCCATACCTGCTTCATGCCCTGGAGGACGGGGCTGTGGCTCCCCCACACTCCCTAGCAGATCGTTACATGGAGAAACCTTTGGAATGCAAGCATGCTGATCCACACAGGTATGCACACAGGTGTACACACGGGTATTCACAGACGCGGACTACAGCTTTCTTGGCTGCTGCCTCAAAGCACATTGTGCGCTGTCTATCTTGCGTGCTGCACAATATCGTTTATTATTTAGTATCTACTGATATCTACTGCTAGCTAGTTTATTGTGATGGTGCCGTTTTTTTTTATTATGTTGCTCTTTGTTGTTTGCTTTCTCTTCTGTTTTTTTTCTCCATACAGGTGACCCAGGTGTTTTGTTTTTTTTCTTTCTTCCCCCCCTTCTCACCGTCTCTTCTCCCCTTTGGTTTTCTTTCTCTCCCTCTCTTTCTTTCATTCTTTCTCCCTGTCCTATCCCCCAGTCATGTCTGTCCCGTTTGTAGCAACTGAAAATAAAATAAATTCATAATTATAATAAAGGTCAATCAAATGGACCAATATGGCAAGGCCATGATGATCCACTTGGTAAAATAAATCCTGCTTGGCATCTTTCTTGGCCTTAAGACAACAATTCTGATGGCTAAAGATCCAAACGGGACACAAAAAATAAAATAAAATAAAATAAATAAATAAATAAATAAATAAAGTTTTGCACAACCATGACAACTTAACACTCCACTCGCTGATGAATATTGAACACGAATGATGAATATTTTTTGCCTGTTTGCAAGACCAGAAGTGACATAAGACACTGACTCAAAAGAGAATATTTATCGTTGGGATGGTGAACTTTCCCCTAAAGCGTTCAGTCTATCGCCTTCCTCTGCTAAGAGACTTTCCTCACTATGAATTCAACCATCCAGTTAGATAATTTCATGAGGTTGCTGCTGTCAGCCTTGTCAAACATGAAAAATGAGCTACAGTCTCTGAAAAAGATCCTGGGATGAAAGAAAGGCTCGTAGTAATCGTAGTATGAGTTAAGTTTTCTTTTTACTATTTCAAATGCTACAAGCTTTGGCTTGTTTTGGTGAGGAGAGAATGAGGAACACCAAGAAATATTGTTAAAATCTCCCCAAAACATCTGTAAGTGGACCCTGAGTTAAATGGGTTGGGTTATACACAAACTAGTTTTCCAAGAGCAGAATGAACTGAAGACTACAGCCATGACAAGGTATCCAGATGAAACACCCCAAATGGCTGCTGGACTTTCAGATAAGACTTTTCACAGTTTTCTCACACAGGACTAAGGAGAGTTTTTACTTCTCCTTTTGAAAAAAGAGTAAAGAAAGTAACCATTGAGGCCCATTGAGTTTGACTACTGTCGGCTCCAGTCAACCATGAAATGTGGTTGAAAGGCTATTTAAGTCCAAAAAGGACCGCACACACTTTGGTGCTCGAGGTCTTCACACTAGTCTAGAAATGACCCCTTACCTTCTTTTAACCATAAAAAGTGACAAATTTGGTTGAGAGTTCAAATATATTTTGATATCTTTAAGATCAGAAAACATTCTATCTGTTTTAGTGAGGGGAAATAGGAAAACATGGGAAAATGTTTGGGAAAACCTATCAAGATATACTTTCTATTTGTTCCTCTTGGGTTTCCAAGTAACAAAGACCTTGAATATGATTTTAGAAAGTGAGGTTAGTTTTCGAAACCAGAAAGGACACTCTGGTTCCTACTTTGTGATATCAAAAGCAAGTCAGATGAAAATGGCCCAAACAACAGTTCTCAAGGTCTTCTTGCTAGTTATTCCTCCAAGGCCCTCAGCTTGGCTAAATTTTCTTTTAAGTAGGAAGTCAAATTCATGACATTTCAGTATCTCTTTTGCAAACAGCATTCAGACACTTTGTGTTTTCTTTTGATGGAGGAAGAAATCCAAGCTCCTGGAGAAAACCCAGTGGACAAACATGGTTTTCAAGCTACAGGAAAATTTTGTTGTGATGCAACACTGCTAGCTGCCTGCTAGCTGCAGTAACATACAATAAATATCAATCATATCAATGTTTACAAATCACACATATATCATTGGTGATCATTGGTGAAAAACCTGGATTCTTATCTGCTAGACCATGAGAAACAACCTGTAACCAGCCAGAGAGATATTTACACAGTGAATCTGCTGTCCACTTGTAACAATGACAACTGAAGAAGCTCCTGCCTGGAGGAAGAGCCTGCAAATGCAGATGAAAGCAGGTCACAAGACCAGCTTCCCCTTTCAGAACACGTCAATAAGATGATTTTAGGTTAGGTGGTGGGAGTGGGGTTTTTTGGGTTTGTTTTTTTTTACTGCGCAAATCTCTGCTTCCAAGGTCCACATTGAGCTGTTGGTACTGTATGTTCATTAAGTGAAGAAAAGCACCCCAGGGCTTATGGTTACAGCAATATACCAACGAGAGAAAGAGTCAGCCAACTGCATTAGGTGTCTGTGCAGAAACTTCATAATAAATCGTGCAGCCACACAAATAGCTGGCATTCCATCACAGCAGTCATGTATAAATGGCGCACCTCCCCACATAAAGCTGCATATAGACGGCACTGGTAGCCCCAGCATGGGCCTACCAGTGTTCACCAGCATTATATAAGAACCGAGATAAGGCCACGGAGGCAGGGAAAAGAAATGTGCGCAAGCATCCATCTTAGCTTCAAAATGGAAGCCTTGAACACACCCCCCCACCCCCACCCCCGAACACCACCAACACCAGGCAGCATCAGAAGCACACACCGAGAGGCAGCCCTGAACATTAGGGGAAAATGCTTTTTTCTCTCTTTTTGAGCAGGTGGCTGTGTACTGACTGATCCTGTGTTTATCTGAGAATTATTTGAGCGTCTTTAATATTTCATCACCTCACAAGGCTGGTGTTACAGGGAAAAACATGTTTCCTACCTTCTAATTAATCTTCTCTTCTTGTGAAATCCATGTATCCCACCTTGACCTCCCCCGTACCCTCGCTGCTGGGTAAGATCAAAATGTGAAAAGGCTTTCCGCCCACGGAATCCACAACCGCCGGCACGAGCTCGTCCAGCCAAACGGGTCTCGCTCGAACACCGACAGGTCTGCTGCCCGCGCCCCTTCCCTTCAGAGCCTCATTCAGAAAGAGTCTCTCGCTCCTCTGCGGGAATACACACGCAAAGCGAATATGTGCCGCACTCCTTCGCTCGCAGCGAGTGGAGAGATGTCTTCCATTGAGAAGCCCAAAAAACTACACGGTGGAGGCTGTTTGATGCTCACAACTCGCCCAGACATGAATCAAACAGCACGCTGGCCCGCTGGTCTAAAAACCTACATTAACACAAAAAAGCGGTGACAGAGAGAGAGGGGGGCAGAAAAACATGGCCACGATAAAGTCCAAAAATAGACGGCAGCTTATTCCCTCAGTAAAGCAGCAAAGCAAAGAGCGAGCGAGACAGGGAGAGAGAGAGAGATGCGGGCATCAGCACTTATTCGGGTTGGATGTGCGAGAGAAACGGCGCTCTCTCATTGGCTGCTGCCCGGATGCTGCTGCTGCCGCTGAAGTCGTTCAGCCTATCGCTCTCCGAGGTGCTGAAGCAGCCGGCCAAACGTGTCGAAGCTGCTGCTGCTGTGCTGTGGTGGTGGAGGGTGGCTGCTGAGGATCAGCGCAGTGATTTTTGTGAATCACTTCATCACAGCGAGTGAGGCCCCGTTAACACCGTGTTTGCTAACAAAAATAGCAGATTCACAGGCGAATCCACCTCTTACAGGTACAAAGAAAGCCCCCCCATACACCCACAACGAACACACACACACACACACACACACACACACACACACACACACACACACACACAAACACACAAACACACACACACACACACACACACATTCCACTCACAGGGCTAATACTGAGGGATGTGCTAGTTGCTCTCTGATGTGTTCACTGAAATATGAATGTGTGTGAAGGTTAGACAGAAAGAACTTGTGTTGTATAAATGAGTGAAAGGGGTTGTATAAAGTGCGCAAGCTGAGTAGAAAAGTCCTAAATAAGAACAAGTCTGTTTACCATTTAGTCAGCTGACTCAGTCTTAACCAGCTCCTCTCTCAGAAATAGGGCTGTGTTAAAAAATTATTTTCTCCTTACATACACAATCTACATAAATGTAGCGCCTGGGACTATATTTTCTATTTAACATTCTTAAAGAGACAGAAAGCTACATACATGTTCCCAGTGTGTCCGCCCAGGTTGTGGCTGTCCAGGTCAGGGCTTCTTTGAGTGGTTGAAAAAAAGAAGTCAAATGGACTTCATCCAAGAGGTTTCTTCAGTTCTAAAACCAAATGGTGGAGAGTCCCAGGTATTTAACCCCTAGTAGGGATTGTTCCCATAGTTCCGAGGGTCACTAACCCTATTAATCATGTGAGTCATCACATGAGCCAAGGTGTGAAAAAAGGCGTGGATCTTTATCATCACCGGGATTAAGGGTGAAACCCCAGTAAAGAGATGAGATCTTCCCCCACCTCATCCTGCGCCTGGGAAGGGACCTCAGGACTCCTTAGGTGTTTTGTCCTTGTTTACTGGGATCATGATTTCCTCAGAGCTGAAACTTCCACTCTGATCCTGAAACCACGACTCCTACATTCCTGCTTTCTGAACCGTTTTATCCGTAAGCTGGTTGACATCACTACAACAGCAGGGATGACGTCTCACAATCAGAACCTGGTTAGAAAGCTGAAGCTGGCTCGGTTCACACAGATATTGCTGGTACATTTATTTACTTATTTTTTGCAATAAAAACCATGAAGAGCGTGCTCTTTCCAACTGTGTTACATTGGCCACCCCTTGATTGAATCACAGCAATCTGGCAGACGGCTCAGAACAATCAATGCCCACACGCAATTCAATTCAATTCAATTCAATTCAATTTTATTTATATAGCGCCAAATCACAACAAAAGTCGCCTCAAGGCGCTTCATAGATACAGAGAAAAACCCAACAATCATATGACCCCCTATGAGCAAGCACTTTGGCGACAGTGGGAAGGAAAAACTCCCTTTTAACAGGAAGAAACCTCCGGCAGAACCAGGCTCAGGGAGGGGCGGCCATCTGCTGCGACCGGTTGGGGTGAGAGAAGGAAGACAGGATAAAGACATGCTGTGGAAGAGAGACAGAGGTTAATAACAGATATGATTCAATGCAGAGAGGTCTGTTAACACATAGTGAGTGAGAAAGGTGACTGGAAAGGAAAAACTCAATGCATCATGGGAATCCCCGGCAGCCTACGTCTATTGCAGCATAACTAAGGGAGGATCCAGGGTCACCTGGTCCAGCCCTAACTATATGCTTTAGCAAAAAGGAAAGTTTGAAGCCTAATCTTGAAAGTAGAGATAGTGTCTGTCTCCTGAATCCAAACTGGAAGCTGGTTCCACAGAAGAGGGGCCTGAAAACTGAAGGCTCTGCCTCCCATTCTACTTTTAAATACTCTAGGAACAACAAGTAGGCCTGCAGAGCGAGAGCGAAGTGCTCTAATAGGGTGATATGGTACTACAAGGTCATTAAGATAAGATGGGGCCTGATTATTTAAGACCTTGTATGTGAGGAGCAGGATTTTGATAATTCTGGATTTACGAACAGAAGGAAGCCAAAACAGGAGAAATCTGCTCTCTCTTTCTAGTCCCTGTCAGGACTCTTGCTGCAGCATTTTGGATTAGCTGAAGGCTTTTCAGCGAGTTTTTTGGACATCCTGATAATAATGAATTACAGTGTCCAGCCTGGAAGTAATAAATGCATGAACTAGTTTTTCAGCGTCACTCTGAGACAGGATATTTCTAATTTAGAGATGTTGCCAAATGGAAGAAGCAGTCTTACATATTTGTTTAATATGTGCGTTGAAGGACATGTCCTGGTCAAAAATGACTCCAAGGTTCCTCACAGGTTACTGGAGGCCAAGGTAATGCCATCCAGAGTAAGAATCTGGTTAGATACCATATTTCTAAGATTTTCAGGGCCGAGTACAATAACCTCAGTTTTATCTGAATTAAGAAGCAGAAAGTTAGCGGCCATCCAGGTCTTTATGTCTTTAAGACATTCCTGCAGTTTAACTAATTGGTGTGTGTTATCTGGCTTCATGGACAGATAGAGCTGGGTGTCATCTGCATAGCAGTGAAAATGTATGCTATGTCTTCTAATGATCTGCCTAAGGGAAGCATGTATAATGTAAACAGAATTGGTCCTAGCACTGAACCCTGTGGAACTCCATAATTAACCTCAGTGTGTGAAGAGGACTCTCCATTTACATGCACAAACTGGAGTCTATTAGATAGATATGATACAAACCACTGCAGTGCAGTACCTGTAATACCTACAGCATGTTCTAATCGCTCTAATAGGATATTATGGTCGACAGTATCGAATGCTGCACTGAGGTCTAGCAGGACAAGCACAGAGATGAGTCCACTGTCAGAGGCCATAAGAAGATCATTTGTAACCTTCACTAAAGCTGTTTCTGTGCTGTGATGAGCTCTGAAACCTGACTGAAACTCTTCAAATAAACCATTCCTCTGCAGATGATCTGTTAGCTGTTTGACAACTACTCTTTCAAGGATTTTTGATATGAAAGGAAGGTTGGAGATTGGCCTATAATTAGCTAAGACTGCTGGGTCTAGAGATGGCTTTTTGAGTAAAGGTTTAACTACAGCCAGCTTGAAGCATGCTCCTTAGAGCTATGGCCTTCATCACAACCCTCCTGCTCATCAAAGCACTGATTACCGGAAACCCCCCCCCCCCCCCCCCCCCATCCACACACACACACACATTGCACTTACACATACAGATCTGACGCCGCTGCTCTTTTTTGGCTAAGGAGAGTGTTCACCTAAAATGTCATTTAACACTTAAGTAGCATTAAACGATATCTAAAATTGGAAACTATTATGAAAATAAACAGTGACTTCAGTGAAATTAGGTTTAAGGGTCTGTCAGCACAATTAATCAAAGAAGAAGGCATTATTTTGATGAAGTCAGTGAACAGCAAAATGCTTTAAAAAAAAAGGAAAACTAGTGTAACTCTGAAAGAAGATAATGAGACAATAATCAGTTTGTCAGTTCAGCCAATCACTACTCAGATATTTCCAAAATGTACTTAGTTATGACGATATTTAAAAATGACAACCAGCACTGATCAGGAGGAAAATCACAAACCCTTTTGCAGCCACTTCCCTGACACTCTGCAGCAGACACCAAAACCCGATGCTTCCCGCAGTCTCTCTCCAGATGAAAGTCAGTGTAAAATCAGCCTGTACAGCTGTTTTCCAACAGCAGTAACACTTTTTCATCCATGATCCAGACTCCGTAAAAAGGCAGTGAGCTGGAAAATGGATTTATCTGAATGGCTCTCTTCCCAAATACAGCTCTACCCACGGGCAACAGAGGCCACTGAGTGGGACACGAGGAGGGACTTTTGTAAAGCTTCTTAAAGAGGAAGCTTTATCTAAATCCTGCAAAGAATAAGATACACAGTAAAGCACAGCTGATGGGTGACTGTATGAATATATGACAAATAAATCAATATTCAGATTTATGGATCAGATGCTTAATGATTTTCAATATTCTTAAAGGTACAATGAAGCACAGTGGGGATACAGTATTGATCAGCAATCAGTGTGTTGCTGTTGAGCTTATGCTTTGTGGCATGATGCATTCAGGATGCCGAAACAAAGCAGTATTCAGACTCACCTCTTGCAACATCGTGTCAACTCTCCCTGGTCCTTTGTCCTGTGTCTTGTGGTATAACCCTCAGCTTATTCCACTAAGGTTACAACTTACAATTGTCTTTAATTACAGTTTTTTCAGTGAACACAACTTTTTTTAAATTACCAAACTGTTGCCAGATACATTTCTGCATCCTGGTTGGTTCCCAGTTGGCCCAGCGACATCTTTTTTTCCTTTCCTGTGGCCCCGTAGTTAACCTGGCAATGAGCAGAAGTAATTTTAGGATTTAAATGAGTGTAGGAGACTGAGGATGAGACAAGACTGTGTGTCAACAGTGTGTCAACAGCTGAATAAATCAAATCACTTTTATTGTCACATCACATGTGCAGGTACATTGGTACAGTACATGTGAGTGAAATTCTTGTGTGCGAGCTTCACAAGCAACAGAGTTGTGCAAAACGTAAAACAAGCAAAATATAAGAATGGCTAAATCTGAGACTAATAAATATATGTACAATATATAATAGTATATGCATTACTGTATAACAGATCAGGAAAGCTTTTAAAAATTTTAACATTTGATTGTTTTGCTTTGTTGAATTAGAAATATTATATTTAACTTATTATTGTTATTATTATTTATTATTTCAGGTGTAATTCATTAATTTTGTTTGTGGTATAGTATCTTAAAGGGTCAAAGCACCCCTCCAATAAAACCTCTGAAATATCGTCAGTTTCTTACTACAGTAAAAACATTTCTTTATATTCGTTTTTTGGTGTTTTCTCTCATAACATCGATTCCATAAATGGTGGTTTGGACACAGTTTAGAAATCTTTAAAGCAAGGGTGTCAAACATAAGCCCTGGGTGCCATAATTGGCCCGGCAAAAGCTCCATTCTGGCCCTGCTGCATTGGAAAACACGAAGGAGGAAAAATTACATTTTTGGACTTTTAACTGTTTAAGTTTTACAGCTTTATTTATTTTACTAATGTTACACCAAAGTAATCAGGAAATAGATTTAAAAAAATACACGTAAGAGGAAAGTTCCTGTTTTTTCACTTTTTCACAGTGACTTAAACCCCCCCCCCCAACTTTCAATTTTACAATTTTAGAGGCAAGTCACTGAGCTACACCTTCCAGAAGTTTTTCTAAAATTTGACACGTTTATTTCCCTACAGTTTCTTTATCATGTAGAAACATTGAGATGCTCTGTAGAAATTATACTTCTTATTATTTTAATGTATCTCAGGGCTTAAATATGCAATTAAACCTGTTTATGCTGACAGAAGATTAAAGTGGGATTTGCGTGGTCCATGAAGTAAAATGAGTTTGACTTTCATAAATTTTAATACACTCGTGTCTAATCTATAGATATAATAGATATAGATATAGATATAATTTTATTTCGAACATGCAAATATAATTGAAATAACAACAGAAAAAAACAAAAAACAAAAAACAAAACTTAAAAATCATCAAGTTTTCATGAATATATCTTTGTCTACAGAATGCGTATGCTCGAAAAGGAGTAGATGAAGTTTACACTTTTCTTGTTCCTACCCCCTTATTTCAAATTTCATTGCTTACAAATCCATATCCAGGATTCAACATTATTTGATCATATATGGTCAACTATGTACAAGTCAAACACATTGAACATACACAAATAAAAACCATTTTCAGCACGTAAACCAGAACAACAACAAACTACATTTTTACATAAACGAATCACCCTGTCTATAACACCCGCTTAATCTCTGAGCTTGTTTTATATCTATGTGACAAACACCTTAATGAACACTTAAGGTTGGGTTACTCAGGCCTTGATCTATATAAAACAAAAAAAATGAGGACACAATGAGACAACTCAGTCCCTGAGAGGACGATTTCCTATATTCATGCAATTTATTATTTTTGAACAATCGTGTGAATTTTTGTATTGATGTACTTGTCTTGATTTCATACAGGTGTTCCACACACTAACTCCTCTGACTGTGACGCTCTGATATTTTACATCTGTCCTTACTACTGGCCTGCTGAACATAAGGATTCCTCTCAGGTCATGAGTATTTGGTCTTATTTGGAACAAGTTCTGAATGTTGTGGGGCAAAGATTTATTTGCTGCTTTATACATTGTTTGCGCAGTTCTGAGGTCAACCAAATCTTTAAATTTGAGAATATTTAATTTGATAAAAAGTGGATTTGATGGTTCCCTTGAAGTAGCTTTATTTATTATCCTTATTGCTCTTTTTTGCAGAATATATATTGGATAAGTGTGTGTCTTATACGTGTTTCCCCACACTTCCACACAGTATGTCATGTACGGCAGTATAATAGAACAATAGAGAGTATATAATGATGTTTGATTTATGAGATCCTTGACCTTATAGAGACTTCGATATTTTGCCTCTGATATGAGTAATGTGGGGAATCCAATTATTCATTACCCATATTATTTCAATTCTTTAAAGCTGACAGGACTTTTATTTTATTTATTTTATTATTTACTTATCTATTGTTTTAGTATTTTTCAGTCAAAAACGACATAACCCGTCATGCAATCCGGGCCAGTACACGTCAACTTCCGGGTGGCGGGGCGTAAAGCCGGAATGTTTTGATTTTGAAGTCTTCTCCACCTTTAGCCGGTTGTTTCAAAGAGCAATTGTAAACAGACACTCTCCACAGACGGTTGATGGACGCTCTGCACAGGCACCGCTCACTTTATAAAGGAACGACTCCGCCATGGAAAGAAACATATCGCAAGGTATTGCAAGGTGTCGGAGAGCTAGTTAGCTAGCGTGTTGCTAACTTTTTCAGGCTATGACTCTAACGCTGCAGTGCGTTATTTTCTTGTGCTTTTAAGCGCTGTGTAGACAGGCTAAAAAACAGTCGGGCCAGGCTGCTGGAGAAATACCGGCAAATGGGGGAGAGCCAACAGTGTAGCAGCTCCGGGGCCTCCATCATCGTCCAGGAGGTGATGGAGGAGGAGTGGAGCGCGCTGCAGTCCGAGGACCAGAGACTGCCCTCACTGTGGGGACCTGCGGGCATGGCAGAGGTCTGTCTCTCCCAGCATATCCTCATTTCTTATTAGGAATGTCTTCTGTGTTTGGATTTCGTTTGTCTCTCATTATTTGGTCATTTTTAGCTGTTAATTTAGATAAAAATCTTTATAATGTGAAAACTGCTTTGGCGTTCACACTGTGCTGCATGTAAAGGCTTGATTACAATCACTGAGAGCAGATGAGAGCTTAGTTGGTGTAATCTGAAGGAGAACTGGTCTGACACTTTTCCTTACAGATGTTGGGTGTAATGAGGGAGTACGATGAACTGGCGGTGCTTGAGGAAATCCAGCAGGAGCTCATGTCTGAAGGTAACACAGGTATTTTCAGTGGAGATCCAGCCTGTGTGATCCTGCTGATTCTGAGCCTCTGTGTTTCTCTGTGCTGCAGAGATGTCCATTATTGAAGAGTACGAGAAGAACCAGCTGTTTGAGCAGCAGTACATATCATCTGTCGTGGAAGGAATGGATGAGATGCGTATTATTTGCCCCATATGTCACACGTGAGTTTGGAAATCAATCGCTTTAAACACGTGACAGCAACAATTGGTTGTTTCTCATTTCGCGATTTCTAACTGGGATTTAAAGCGGTCGACTTGCCTTAAAATGTTTTCTGTCAGAGCGGTCGCACGCACACTTTCTTCTTTGTCACAAATAGAATCTGAAGGCCATTTCACACCGAGTGTGTCATGAAACACTGACATGAAATTCAGAATTTTTGGCATGCGATCCTGTCAGTCAACCTGAGCTTGCTTCTTAATCTTACAGGAACAACTTGAACATCAACAGCTTCTTTATCTCCTGCCCCTGTGGAGTTTATATCAACACTAAGGTTTGTCTGCTGAACTCTAATCTATTAAAAAAAACTCATTATGAAGGCTTCACTAACTTTAGAAATCATAGCTGGTTGGCACTCTGTTATTGTCCATGATAGCCTTATTTCTGTCAGTTTGTATCGTAAATTCAGTCTTTGTTCTCCTCCTTAATAATTTGACACAGTTTCGTAGGCCTGTGTGTTCTTCCCCTATCTCAGCAGCCGTCTGTCCCGAGTTTAGATTTAGGCTAAAATGCCCCAAAAGTGACAACCTGCTCCTCTCTGTGTGTACGGGCACACAGAGCTGTGTCAGCTCGATTGCCTTAGTGAGGAGATTCCTTCACAGTGTATTCCCTAGCCTGTTCATCCTAACCACAACAATTATGGTTGCATGAAAAAGAACAGGCCATTATAAAAACTAAGCTTTTAAAATGATCTAAATACAGTGGGGCAAAAAAGTATTTAGTCAGCCACCGATTGTGCAAGTTCCCCCACTTAAAATGATGACAGAGGTCAGTAATTTGCACCAGAGGTACACTTCAACTGTGAGAGACAGAATGTGAAAAAAAATCCATGAATCCACATGGTAGGATTTGTAAAGAATTTATTCGTAAATTAGGGTGGAAAATAAGTATTTGGTCACCTCAAACAAGGAAAATCTCTGGCTCTCACAGACCTGTAACGTCTTCTGTAAGAAGCTTTTCTGTCCCCCACTCGTTACCTGTATGAATGGCACCTGTTTGAACTCATCATCTGTATAAAAGACACCTGTCCACAGCCTCAAACAGTCAGACTCCAAACTCCGCCATGGCCAAGACCAAAGAGCTTTCGAAGGACACCAGGAAAAGTATTGTAGACCTGCACCAGACTGGGAAGAGTGAATCTACAATAGGCAAGCAGCTTGGTGTGAAAAAATCAACTGTGGGAGCAATCATCAGAAAATGGAAGACATACAAGACCACTGATAATCTCCCTCGATCTGGGGCTCCACGCAAGATCTCATCCCGTGGGGTCAAAATGATCATGAGAACGGTGAGCAAAGATCCCAGAACCACACGGGGGGACCTGGTGAATGACCTGCAGAGAGCTGGGACCAAAGTAACAAAGGTCACCATCAGTAACACACTACAACGGCAGGGAATCAAATCCCGCAGTGCCAGACGTGTTCCGCTGCTGAAGCCAGTGCATGTCCAGGCCCGTCTGAAGTTTGCCAGAGAGCACATGGATGATACAGCAGAGGATTGGGAGAATGTCATGTGGTCAGATGAAACCAAAGTAGAACTTTTTGGTATAAACTCAACTCGTCGTGTTTGGAGGAAGAAGAATACTGAGTTGCATCCCAAGAACACCATACCTACTGTGAAGCATGGGGGTGGAAACATCATGCTATGGGGCTGTTTTTCTGCCAAGGGGACAGGACGACTGATCCGTGTTAAGGACAGAATGAATGGGGCCATGTATCGTGAGATTTTGAGCCAAAACCTCCTTCCATCAGTGAGAACTTTGAAGATGAAACGAGGCTGGGTCTTCCAACATGACAATGATCCAAAACACACCGCCCGGGCAACAAAGGAGTGGCTCCGTAAGAAGCATTTGAAAGTCCTGGAGTGGCCTAGCCAGTCTCCAGACCTCAACCCCATAGAAAATCTGTGGCGGGAGTTGAAAGTCCGTGTTGCTCGGCGACAGCCCCAAAACATCACTGCTCTCGAGAAGATCTGCATGGAGGAATGGGCCAAAATACCAGCTACTGTGTGTGCAAACCTGGTAAAGACCTATAGTAAACGTTTGACCTCTGTTATTGCCAACAAAGGTTATGTTACAAAGTATTGAGTTGTATTTTTGTTATTGACCAAATACTTATTTTCCACCCTGATTTACGAATAAATTCTTTACAAATCCTACCATGTGGATTCATGGATTTTTTTTTTCACATTCTGTCTCTCACAGTTGAAGTGTACCTCTGGTGCAAATTACTGACCTCTGTCATCATTTTAGGTGGGGGAACTTGCACAATCGGTGGCTGACTAAATACTTTTTTGCCCCACTGTACAACTACAGAACCTTGCAAAAGCACCTTTAGCTGCAATAACCTGAAGCCATCATTTCCTGTATTACCACCAGAATTTTGCTCTTAAGTTTCTACCACAACATCTCAGTATTTTTTCTTCTTCTGAGCCCTTCTGTTGTTGTTGCTGTTCTTGGATCATTGTCCTGTTGCATGATCTAGTTTCAGCCCAGCTGTAGCTGTTGGACTGATGTCCTCACATTTGACTCTTCGGGATACAGATGTGTGACTCTGTTACTGCAAGGCGCCCAAATCATGACCCCTCCTCCACTGTGCTTCACAGCTGTTATGGCCAAACATCTCCACTTGTAATATTAAAAGGAATTTGTTCTTTTGGTTTTCCTTGTAGTTCCTTCATATGCAGCCTTCCAGACCTAAGCTGAGCTACTGTGTTCTTTTTAGAGACTTGGCAAACCTGCTGAGGACCAGATGTTTTATTTGAAAACTTTCTTATTAGAATGGCTTTACGGACTGTCTTGATTTGAATAAAATAAAAATAGTGTACGTGGCTAAAATATGCTGAAAGCCTGTGAAGATAAAGGAAGAGGAGAGAAAGTGGAAACATGATGAAATGTCTGCATTGTCCTTAGAAGCAGAGCATCACTCCTGATGTCCTGCAGCATCTTCTGGAGTCCAGGGTGTCGGAGCACATGGAAGACTGTCTCCACAACCCGGTGTTCTCTGTAGCTCCTAACATAGAAGGCTCTCCCAACCTCATGATAAGCTGCAAGGTATGGTGCCCGTTCATCCACACAGCTCGCACGTCAAGTGTCATTAACATCTCAGAGTTTGAGGTGCTGTCGGTCTAAAACATCCAGATGTTCTCGTTTACTCTCACTTTAGGTTTGTGACTACCTATCCATCGTCCTGTGAACGCAGACGGCTGTCATGAGTGACTCCACTCGTGAGATTTGATTTTGAGTTTTTTGTGCTCTTTGTATATTTTATTAAATAAAGGCAATTTTGTATATTAAACGGATGATGACGTTTCTTTTCTTTACTTTTTTAGCTCGGTAGAGTCGAGCTCTGATTTTCTCACTTTATCTCAGTCATGATGAAAAAAAAAATCAAGAATAAAACAAAAAATATACACAATATATACAATTTAGACAGTTTAACATTATTACGCTTGTCTGAGTTTACACAGCATATCATAAATGGCAAAGCTGTCACTGCTAAACTTCACCAAAAACTAGGAGCAAAACAGAAACAGTGTTGGTTTTCTAAACAATAATCGTGCTTGAGTTTTAAATATTTTTTTTCTTTCATGCTTGTAGAACAAAATGACTGGTTTTAAATCAGAAGTTAGTCAAACTGGTCTCTGCATATACAGCTACCACTGGAAAAACCCAGAAACGATTCTAATGGTCAAATCACGTCTTTATTGATATACTCAGATGGCAAAACTCACCGTTAAGGGTAAAGTGGAAGCAGTTAAATGTTGTCTTTATGGGGAAAAAGTTAATATTTGCACCTTTACTGTATGTAAAGGATGTAGCTACATTCTGCTAACTCCCTGGTTTGCAAAGTCCCTTTGTAAAACCTGAGTGGTGTAGTTTTTTGTGTAAATGAGTGCACTGCACAGTACCATCATTTAGAACATATAAACCATGCTGTGTTCAGTATGAGTTAAAACTGAAAATTGAGCCCATCAGCAAAGTGTTTATTGAGGACACTACTGTAACACGTGATGTGTTTTTTGCACAAGAGAAAGGGGTTTAAAGCCCCGTCGCATTGGTTTGAAAACTGGAATATGTGTCCATCTTTAACATACAGTCTTTCCCTTGCTGCGTAAAAACCCATTCCTCAGCATTTTTAAAAAAACTTGTCACAGAAATGGCCTCGTTGAGGCTCTGCAGCCCCAGTCATTAACGCTCTGCATTAATGACTGGAGGAAACATGTATGTTAAAAATTGTTAAAACATAATTAACAAATGAGACAGTTAATGCTGTGCATTGCTGTTAGAGCTTAATATGCCGTGAAACTTTTCCAAGCGCCGTTTCCCAGCGTAGTACTGGGCGCGACCTGTAGAGGGAGACATTGTTCCAACCCTGTGAACGACCTGACCGGAAAACCACCAGCAAAGTGGAGCGGAGGCAGGCAGAGGAAAGATGGCAGCCGCGGCAGTGGCTGAGTTTCAGAGAGCACAGTCTCTTCTTGGAACAGACCGGAATGCCTCTATTGATATCTTACATTCAATAGGTAAATATATTCCGCAAAACGTGGCGCTAGAGAGAAAGTTATTTCACGAGTAGACACAGAGCCTTTTACTTTGCTCCATCAGTCCTGGAGTAGCTCAGTTAGCCAGGCTTGCTCTTTGCTCGCTAGGTAGCGGCTAAGCTAACGCGAGCTAGCTAGCTCAGTGCTGCCCGTGTCTTTTTGCCGACTGCTTTGCACAGTGAGTCAGCAGCAGCGGGCTAGCCGGCTAGCAATATACCGGCTAGCTTATTAGACAAGCTAATGTTAGCTACCCCGCTCATTCATTTGACAGTGACTTGGGTGACAGCTGGCTAGTTAATGTTAGCTAGCAGCCAGCGTTGTTAGCAGCTATCCCTTGTCTAGTCAGATGACAGGCCGACAAAGAAACTTAAGTGAAAATGAGTTTGTTGCCTAATATCACCGTCTTAATCATAACGCATGTCAGTGCGGGGTTGTGATTCTTTCTGTCGTTTGTAAAGGCTTAGCGGTTTAGTCGCCAATGCCGTTTATTGTTTCACTGTGACAGCTCCGGTATTTCGCAGCTTCTGGAGCCTCTTGGCTGCTCGCCACCCACCTCATTCCGCTCATGATAGCTATATCTTGTAGCGTTAAGAGACGGAAGTGGTAATGGGACATCTGCATTTTCACTGTTTGTATATCGCGGTGATTCACGTTAACACGGATCAGATGACATCATCATTATGTGTGTTGTAGTGAAGCGGGACATCCAGGACAGCGATGAGGAGGCGGTGCGTGTCAAAGAACAGAGCATCCTGGAGCTGGGGGGGCTGCTGGCGAAGACGGGACAGGCCGCAGGTAAACACAACGCAGTGTCCTTATTTTTAACACACTGTTTATGATTTGTTTACATACGTTGTGAATGTTGAGCAGCTAGACCAATAGGAAACCAACTTTAACCAACTCTTGTTTGGGCGTCTTGATGAAACCTTTGAGCAAACTCCTGAAAAACCTGAGTCACATGAAATGTTAGGGCTATGGCCCCTGCTAGATCAAGTACGATTGTTGTGTGTCCTAGGAGTTTGTTCTGGTCTAGGGTTTTGGTTGAATCATCAGGTTTGCTAAGAAAGGTTCATAAGTGAGTGAATGAAGTGAACCAGAAGTTAGGAAAGGTGTTTCATTGCTTCCTTCATTACCCCCTTTAGTTATGGATTCACTGGACCACTGAAAGGCAAAGAGACTGGATGAAAAATTATATTTTTCCCCTCTCAGTGTGAGCAGGACTGGAATGACCAACATGTTTACAGGCTTCCCGGCTGACATGGGCAGATGCCAGATCTCTGGACATAATGGTGTCACACAGTTCACAGCTAGGTTTAATAAAACTCGCTGTTCAAGGAAGCAAATAGGCAACACTACTGATGCTTGATTTAGGCTTCTGCGGGAAACAATTGGGTTCGAATTTTAATCTAAGCTGTGATGTAGATCTGATGCAGAAGTATAATATATAAGTGACGAAGACGATCATGTCAATGAGTTCTGTCACTTCCTAGTATACTGACAGGCCTGTGTCTTGAACACCCACAGCTGAATTCTGAACCTTAGTGAAATCAGCTTGCTATGAAATTGTTTGGTATTGTATTAAATATGATGGTGGTGGGCTCTGTAGTGTAAATGTTTACATTCATCTAACACATGACAGGTCCTGGGTTCGAGACCAGGAGGAGTTATAAATACCTGCGAGGGTTGTGTCAGGAAGTGGGAAGAAAATCACGTCAAGGATGTAGATCCACCTGCTGTGGACGCAGCAACTGAAAGAAACTTCATTTGAAACGATAAAAGTGAAAATTTTGCCATGTTTTAGGGTGATCATTAATTAACTGACTGCTGAGATAATGAAAGCCTTTATAAGAAAAAAGTTCATGTAGCTAATGGTAGCAGAAAAGAGATTACGTGAGCAGCATTTCTTAATACAGCTGTTTGATTTGACTGCTAATGAAGTGGTATGTTTGAGTTTCCTTGTTTGTGTAACCAGAATAAAACACTGACTGTGATAATATGGGCATTGAAACTGTGCTTTTTGTAGTTCGACATTGGGACAAAGTAGTTTGAACACTTCAGACCCACAACATCAAAATTCACTGTCCCCTGTGAGGCTTTCTTTGCCTAAAGCCTTTAAGGAGAACCTAAAATCTCCTTCACATCTGTCATTAACTCCACGACCTTTTTTACAATGAGGTCAACATAAGGTGACTGATTTTTGCCATGAAATCTGCCATGACTGATCCAGGGAAGAACATATGGAAGAGGCAAATGAAAGGAAACGTGCCAGGAGCTAGTAGAGAAGTGAGCCAGTAGAGGTGGGCTGCAGAGGCTTTGCAGGGTGCTCACTCTGCAAAGTCCTAAACCAACTGGGCCTAACAGGAGTGGCTAGGAAGAGCGCCTTCTGGTCTGTATGTGAAGCCACAGAGAAGGCCACAAGGTGGCTGTGGATAAAGAGGACTGATCCATGGGTGGCTGCTGCTGGGATGCAGGCTGGGGTCTGATCAACCTTTGCTGGGTCGCCTGGGTGTAGGTGTCCGATGTTGAATGACCTGAAAGACCTGAATGCTGACAACTGCTGAGGACTTTAAAGGATCGAGTTTGTGTTTTTATTGGCAGCAGTGAATGACACAGGCCATTCTTTTAAGTTGTCGGTTGAGTCCAAAGACAGAAAACATTGAGGTTTGTGACTTACAGATGAATCATAAGACATGTGGCTTTATTGAAATCTAAAAGTAACAGACTTAGCTTTTTCCTCCATTACTGAGAAAACAGTTTGAAGTTGCCTTTTTCTGAAATTGCAGTTTGTTTTTATTTGCCCAGATAAATATTTTTTTTCTATTTATCCTCTTCTCAGAGCTCGGGGGGCTGCTAAAATATGTCCGGCCCTTCCTCAACTCCATCTCCAAGGCCAAGGCAGCCCGGCTGGTCCGCTCCCTGCTGGACCTGTTCCTGGACATGGAGGCTGCCACGGGTCAGGAGGTAGAGCTCTGCCTTGAATGCATAGAGTGGGCCAAGGCTGAGAAGAGGACCTTCCTCAGACAGGCGCTAGAGGTGAGATGTGCTGCCGTTATGCCTCAACTGCACTGATCACTTTGTTCAGTGGCCGGGTCTTTACCTTTCACGTTTATTTGGGCCAGCAGTAACGCTCTGTGAACAGGCGGATGTGTTTAGTTCCCTTTTTTATTATAGTCTAGTCTTTTCTTGTGGGAAAGAAAAAGTGAGAAGGAAAAACTCCCTTTTAACAGGAAGAAGACCAGGATCAGGATTGGAAGACACCCAGAAAGTAATAATAATAACTTAATTTGTACAGCACTTTATTTTTTTACCCATGTGAACCTAATAATAACATATAGTCAAGTCAAGTTTATTTATAAAGCACATTTAAAAACAACCAAGGCTGACCAAAGTGCTGTACAATAAAATACAATAAAGCACAGGTACATAAAATACCTTCTGGAGTAGCAGAGCTACAAACTAAATCTCAATAATCTGGATTGTGAGCAGCAAAGGACCCCAGCTCATCACCCTTTACATATCCCAGGATGTTCTTATCAGCAGAAATTAACAGTTTATCAGGTTTACATTCAGGGGGAGAAATAACCTGTCCTCTCTCCTCAGGCTCGACTCATCTCACTGTACTTCGACACAAAGTGCTACCAGGAGGCTCTGCAGCTTGGTGGGTGAAAATCTCCTCACATTTCAGTTTTTAATTTGCCTGACAAGACAAACCTTGTGTGTACAACTTGCAGAAAACATATTAGTGTTCTATAAAACTATTTTTTAAAATAGTTTTAGTCCTTATTTAAGGACTCCAGGTTTTCCGCCTGTCTGAAGAAGAATCTCACGCTGAGATCTGACTCTACTGCATGTCTTCTTTTTCCAGGCTCCCAGTTGCTGCAGGAGCTCAAGAAGATGGATGATAAGGCCCTGCTAGTGGAGGTTCAGCTGCTGGAGAGTAAGACATACCACGCCCTCAGTAACCTGCCCAAGGCCCGCGCAGCCCTGACGTCTGCTAGGACAACCGCCAACGCCATCTACTGCCCGCCCAAACTACAAGCAGCTTTAGACATGCAGTCAGGTACCCTTCGTAAAAGCAAGAAACAAATCAAAATGCGCGTCTGTGCAGCGTTGCCAGCTTGACATTTGTGTGTGCTCACGTGTTTCCAGGGATCATTCATGCAGCGGAGGAGAAAGACTGGAAGACGGCTTACTCCTACTTCTACGAGGCCTTCGAGGGCTACGACTCCATCGACAGCCCCCGAGCCATCACAGCCCTCAAATACATGCTGCTCTGCAAAATCATGCTCAATGCGTAAGTGCTCTACATCACTGGGGCCTTTAGAGGTTAATGCAGCTACTGGAAATACAAAACTCTGTTTCCAAAGGAGTCGCCATGCTGTGTCTGACATATCTGCTTCTCTGCCTCAGGCCAGAAGATGTCCAGGCCCTCATTAGCGGCAAGCTAGCTCTGCGGTATGCCGGCAGACAGGTATCACTCTTTGTTTCAACTTTTTATTTTACTTAAAAACTTTAAAAATACAATAGACTTTGCCTGGAACTATTATTTCTATCCTAGCCAGATTTCAAAAACGATGTGGAGCTTTGGATTGCTCTGTGCATGGTCCTGTAATCCAGATAAAGATGGACTAAGTGATGGGCTAGCATTGCTTAAGTCTGCTTATGAATTCCTTTCTTTTGGAGCCAGAAGTGACCCAGTTAACTGTGTTTGTGGTTGTAGCACAAACACATACCTACTCATTAGTGCCAAGTAAAGACTGTGTAGAATACTAGAAAGGCACTCACCAAAACTGAAGCACAGACTCTTTGAACAGGCTCTTCCACACAGCACGCCAAATTATTTAGAATGGATCATAGTATTAAAAATGCTCCAAAAGGCCTCAACACAACAAAATGCTGGAGAGGTCCAGTTCAGTGACTCCTTTTAGTGGAGGTGAAGCCAATCAGACAGGTGTCTGCTACAGTGAGCTCACCTGTAGGTCAGAGTGGGAGCACCCCCAACTTTGAGCCTCTTTAAAAACCAGGCTGTAAATAAGCCTGGTATTTGTAGCATCCACATGTTGCTGCTTAATCTCACCCCAGCTGAACACCTGTTGGAGGTTTTGGACCGATGCGTTAGCACAACAGCAAATGAGGGAATGTGTTTTGGAAGCATGATGTTCCATCCCTCCAGTAGAGTTGCAGAGACGTGATCTTCACTTTGCACCATCAGCTGCATAATATGCTGTGTGAGAGTGGGCGGCCGTGGCAACAGTAACCATTTTACCCCAAATGGACGGCTTTCTGCAGGATTTACTGTATATTTGTGAACACTTGGTTGTTTTGTGTCCAGTATCTGTCAGTAAAAGCTGTTCGGTCATGTTGACTCTACTGTTATCCATCCCTCTCTTTCTCTCCCACAGACAGACTCGCTGAAATGTGTGGCACAAGCCAGCAAGAACCGGTCGCTGGCAGACTTTGAAAAGGTGAGTGTATGTAGAGTTTGATGACTTTTTTCTTGACATTGTGGTTAGTAGACTGGTTTGTGTGGGTTACATTTTCAGTTGTAATAATATTTGAACCCCCTCCTGTCATTTGTGATGAAAAATGCCCTCAACTTCCCCTCCCCAGGCACTAACAGAGTACAAAGCAGAGCTGCGGGATGATCCCATCATCAGCACCCACCTGACCAAGCTGTATGATAACCTGCTGGAGCAGAACCTCATCAGGGTCATCGAGCCATTCTCCAGGGTCCAGGTAATCCTCTTCAGTCACTTCTGACAGATATGAACATGGCTCATATAGAATAACAGCTACCTGTGTAGTGCGCTCATTACTGCTTAGTGTTTATAAGCACTCGTATTCTCTTCTCTGACAGATAGCACACATTTCCTCCCTCATCAAACTCTCTAAGGTAAGGTTTTGCTCTTGCTGGTTAGTATTTCATTTTCATTATGCACCAGTTGCCTGCTTTAAGTATTTACAAAAGGTTTATATTGTGATCGCTGCACTCATGCTGTGTCTGTCTTGCAGGGAGACGTGGAGAGGAAATTATCACAAATGATCTTGGATTCGAAGTTTCATGGTACGTGTGAGCGTTTTTTGTCAATGAATACTTGGGTTGTGTACATGATATGGGTGGTGTAATGTCTTAGGAATGAAAGGATGCCACATGGTGTGATGGAAATAAAAACGATCAACCTACACAGGGCTGAATTCAAAGACACACAAGTAATAAATGATGGAGTGGGCTTGTCCATTTTGCCAAAATGTCACAATAGCAGCTCAGAATGGTACTGTAGATGATGGATGGTGTCCAGCAGAATCTCCTCCCAGATCTGGACCAGGGCATCACTGAGCTCCTGGACAGTCTGAGATGTAACCAGAACATAATGTCCCAGAGGTGTTCTGTTGGATTTAAGTCAGGCCAGGATGGAGGCCAGTCAGTGGTATCAATTCCTTTATCTGTCAGGAACTTCCTGCATCCTCTCACCATATAAGGCTGGGCATTTTCGTGCACCAACAATAACCCAGGACCAGCATGGGAGTAGGGTCTTACACTGGGTCCAAGGATTCTATCCTATTGCCTAATAGCAGTCGGGGTGTCTGTAGAACTCTGTGTGTCCCTCCATGGATATGCCTCCCCAGACCATCACTGACCCACCAAACTGGTCATGCTGAACGATGTTACAGACGGGATACGTCTCCATGGCTACTCCAGACCCTTTAACGCCTGTCACAGGTGTTCAGGGTAAACCTGCTCTCACCTGTACAGATTGCTATTGTCAGACCTTCCAATTCTGCTGTTCTACAGCAAATGCAAGTCGGAGTCCAGGGTGTCGGGCAGTGAGCACAGGGAAAACTAGAGGATATCGGGCCCTCAGGTCACCCTGACAAAGTCTGTTTCTGATTGTTTGGTCACACAAATTCACACCTGTGGCTGCTGGAGTTCACTTTGAAGCTCTGGCAGTGCTCATCCTGTTCCTGCTTGCACAAAGGAGCAGGTATTGATCCTGCTGATGTGTTGAGGATCTTCTACGTCCCTGTCCAGCTCTCCCAGAGTAACTGTCTGTGTCCTGCAGCCTCCACAGTCTCATGTTCTTGAGACTGTCCTGGGAGACAAAGCAAACCTTCTGACAATGAGGTGGCTGTAGCTCAGGCGGTAGAGCAGGTCATCTACTGATCGGAAGGTTGGTGGTTCGATTCCTGGCTTCCCCTAGTCTGCATGCCAAATATCCTTGGGCAAGATAGTAACCCCAAATTTCTCTCCGATGCATCCATCGGAGTGTGAATGCTACTTAGAACAATGTGCTTGTGTGAATGGGTGAATGCACAAGTTGTGTAAAGTGCTTTGAGTGCTCAGAAGAGTAGAAAAGCGCTATATAAGAACCAGTCCATTTACCATGTACCATCCTGGAGTAGTTGGACTACCCGTGCAGGGTTCAGGTATCGCCTCATGCTACCAGTGGTGACGGTCACCTTAGCCAAATGCAAAACTAGTGAAAGATGAGAAAGGATAAAATGTCTTCCAGCTGTAAAACCAGTCCTGTTTTGAACGTTGTCTCATTGTTGCTGTTAATCAGCTGAAACTCTGCTACTTCACATCAATGTCCCACAAGTTTAACTGACTTGATGCTACAAGTGTTCTTTGATTCTTGAGCGAGGTATATAAAGTGGATATCTGATACACTAAGTTTTCTTTGCTTAAGCGAAGTCCTTGGGACAATATTTTAAGCTACAGGTAGAGTAGCTCAATAACCGTTGACCTTTGCATATGTTTGCATATATATAACAACTAAAGCAGTTTTACGAAAGTTTAACAAGAAGCAAATATTCCGATCAGCTGACGGCTGTCTATTTATGTTCAAACATTAATTGTCCCTGATCAGAGGTCTTTTTTAAAAATAGAATTTAATTGTGCAGTATGGTTTATAATGTTCACTCACAGTCCCAGTCCTGATGCAGGTCTTCTATACATCACTGTGTACGAGTGTTTTCCTCTTTAAATAATGATGTTTTGTGGCTCTTTCCTGCTTTCACTCCTTCCTACTCCACAGGTATTTTGGACCAAGGTGAAGGCGTCCTGATTGTGTTTGATGAGCCGGTGGTGGATAAGACGTACGAGGCGGCACTAGAGACCATTCAGAACATGAGCAAAGTGGTGGACTCTCTCTACAACAAAGCCAAGAAGCTTACATAAGGTGAGTCTGATTGAGATCATTCACATGCACTGTAGAAAGATGCTTTTACTTCATTCCAGCAGTCTTGAGCAGTGATGAAGTAACTACACAATAAAGTGAGTTACTCTCCAAAGTATGAATTTTATTTTAATTTCTAAATATTTTGAATCCATGAATCAGTAAAATGTGTGTCTGGCTCTGCAGATTTAAAGGAGGCCAAGACCAATCCTGTAAAAATGAAACCTCAGAGCTTATTCGTGGTGACTCTGACCTGTTTACTGTAAGGTATAGAAAACCTCCGTCAGCCTGTTTGTTACTGAATTAAAGATCAGAACCAGGGGTTCAGTTAGATGCTGCTGCCGTCTCTTTCTGTCACATAACTCGTGTTCACCTGCCAACTGTGAGTCTGGGTGTGGTGTTTGCCTTCAGCATGATCATTATTGACTCACAGCGAGTTGAAGGTCCTGTAGTTAGCGGTTTAGTGTGAGTGTTTACTGCTTCACCTCCATCTCATCGCTGTAAACTGAGCCTCTTTGGAGTTTTGGACTGATGGACGACGAGATGAGATTTAAAGGTTTTAAAATGTGTTTTGACAGGTAAGATTGGGAATCGTTTGAGTGAATAGTTCTCCAGGATTTAATGATTTCATCAATTATTCTGGTAGCTGATGAAAATTGATTGAATAATTAATTAATGTTTTGCGGGTTTTTCAGTCAATACAGACTGATATGCGACGCAGCAGGAGAAAACACGGCTAAAGTCAAATATTTTTTGATGATTTCCTTTTTTTATGTTTCCTAAAATTACAAAAACTTGAAAATGAACAAAAAACCAGGTTTCATTTATGCCTTTCAAAACACTTTGTACACGACGATGTCAAAATAGTCCATTCTTTGAGTTATTGTAGTTTAGTAATAATACAAACACGTAAATACACACTTATAGAACGATTGTAAATTTTTAAACTTGTCATTAAAAACTGCTGAAAAAGCAAAAGTCACCAGTGTCACTAACTGCAGATTTATGCTTCAGCAGAAAATCTATACCTCAAGCACCTTGAGACTACTGTTGTTGTGATTTGGTGCTATATAAATAAAGTTTTGCCTCATTGTGAAAACACACAGCGATGCAGACTACAACTATTGTTGTGTTGATTCCTCGTGTGTATTACCGGCTACTTTTTCACTGCAGTTTTTTAATTTATCACAGAGAGAATAAAAATCACTGTCTCAGTATGAAGAATAATGATCCTTGCACTCATAAAGAATAACAAATGTCAGCAAATTCCTGGAGGGAGATATATGAAGAAGGTACACGGTGGTGTGGCTGCGCTGAGCCAGGGTTTCCTCCTCATGGCGTACAGGTTGCTGAACAAGGACCTGGGTTACAAACATGCTTTGTTTATTTGCAGTTTATTCATCAGAAGCTGTTCAAATGATATTTTTCAGACATATTTTTGAGAGATTTTTTGCACACAATGAAGTTAAGATTACAAAATATTTGACGGTCTGCTTGTTCTTGATTGTGTTTTTTTGTGTGTGTGTTTGTGCAGCTAGGATTCTGGTTCTGTATCTTTAGCTGAGTTTTTGTGTACTGGGTCACGTGTGTGACAGGTTGAGCACAACTCCTGCTGTAACAGGTCCAGAGGTTTTATAAATGACTTTATCATTGGCACAATAGTATGTAGGTGACAGGTTAAAAAGCATGTGTCCGTCCTCAATCCTTGTAGGTAGCTGTCTGATCCCTCCATCACCCGACGTGCCCAATCCAATGTTCAAACAAACGTAGCACAGAAAAAAGAAGAGCGTTTTCTGTCTGCTCTGTAAATCAGAAGCAGCTACCCTGGTCCCGAGTGTGGTGTGTCCTGCTGCCTGTAAGGCAAACATAAACTAACCTCATCCTCGTGTCTGTTGATCATTTTTTCTGTCTTGTTTGTCTTTATGGTTCTCCTCAGAGTGACACCATCTGTCCTCCTGTCTGGAGTGACGTGGGCCAGTCTGACCTTTGTCGATTGCTTCACTTCAACCCGGGAGGGACGAGGGGAGAAGGATGAGGAGATCACAAAACACTCAACAACCCAGCAAGCAAAACAACCAGCTGCCCCACTGAAGATGACCCAACAGAACAGCAAACTGACAGGGTGGACTGCCCGCTCCTCCTGGTCCTCCCTCAGCCCTCTGCCCTCCCGCCCCTCCTGTCACTGTCTCTTCCTTCCAATCTAATTGGGGTTGATCAGACACAAAGTGCTCCTCCCTATGGACAAATCCAGGCACTGCGCCTTTCTTCTTTTCTCCCACCACTGATTTTTACTGTATGTAAAATTGGATGAGCCTCTTTTCCTTTTCCCTTTTGTTTAGTTTTTATTTTGGTTCCTGTTTCTCTCTGCGCTGGCCATCAGGGAATCTTGTAAAATACCAGTAAAGAATACATATACAGCACTTATACATAAATGTATTATAAACAGACACACACACACACACAAATGTTTGATCTGTTCTCAGAGTGTAAAAAAGGGTGAAGGTGGGTTGGTTGGTTGGTAGATCTGAATTCTACCTGCTCCGTTTAATTTGCCAGCCAACCCTGAAACCGAACATCTGAATTTTATCTGTTGTTGTGAAAAATGGACCCCGTGTTGTCCACAGGACATCAAACAGCCGTTCTTTCCTTACCACAACTTTTGCCACCCTCTCCCTTTAACGTTTTCACCCTAAGTGTGCTCATTCGCTCGCTCACAAGGCATTCTGGGATTTGTGGACCATACAGGGAATTGCTCTTCTGTCCACTTGGGACCATGCCACAGGAAAAGGGGAGAACAGTCATCACACCATGCTGGGGTCTCCAATACCCCCTCCTCTCTCCTCCCCTCTGCACTCCCACCTCCTGTTTGTATATAACATTGCCAAGCGCCTCTGTTCATCCCAGGCCTGATGATGTATTCACACTGTTCCCCTTTTTTTATAATCCATAAGAACAGAGTATACCTTGCCACTGAGAGCTCGGTCAGTCACATGAAGAGCTTTTGAGGCTTAAGATATGACTTGATGGTGAACTCTGTGTTCTGAGATATGATGAGTCGGTTGTGCAGAAAAGGGCAGGCTTTGCTGAAGAAAATAAAGCTGTACATTTCTGGGAACTTAATTTTGCAAGGACTCAAAGGTTTACCATATATGACATAGAGAAAGAAAAATGCTAATAAAAAAGTCAAACCTGCAAGCAGTGTGCTTTTACAACACTGGGAATAATCACCCATTCACTCTTTATTGTTCCAGCAACTTTGGTAGTATGTTGAAAATGACATTTAACTTGTTTACTTGCCTGTAGTAAACTAACTGTCAACCAATGATATTGATAAGAACACAGTTGTTCAGTTAATTATAAGGGGAGTCTGCTGAGCATCTTCTGGGTGAGCCATGTAAAAGCTAGCATGTGAAGAAGGCTGTACAATCAAAGGCAGTGGTTACAAAATCTGCTTTTACTAATTCCAATAAAGAAATGTATAATTAGCTAAAGGTAGCTGATACATTAATAGCAATGAATATGGAAATGGCTACAGTAGCTACAATTCAGGTTGAATGTGTTTATGAGCAGTTAGAGAAAACTCGGTGCAAGCTCAAGTATATTTCTGTTACTAAGGAAAACCAGTAAATGGTTAAGATGTTTTCTTTAAAGCAAAGAATGGTTAACCAAGAAACATACGAATAGATCCAGTAACAGTTTCAGGTTGGCAAACATGCATTCTAAAGGCGATAGTTAGCTAAAAGTAAAGACTAACTTGCTAACATAGTTAGCTAAAAAGAAACAAGTATGTGGTTTACATGTGTTCCTAAAAGAGGGAGCTTCACAGTTAAAAGTGTTAAACTTGTGAACAAATCCTGCGGTTATTGGTTAGAGGTAAGAACAGTTCTATTACATCAGGCCGGTTGTGAAAGCGTTTTCATTAAAAACCCCTGTAGTCTCAACAGCGACGCCTGGTGGTGAGATTCAGTGTTATTCGATCAAAGAGCCTGTGAGGGAGATGGTAATTTGTGTATGCAAAAAGCCAAATTAGCATTCAGTTTTTAACAAGCTCCCTCTGTTACTGCAAACTATAGCACTTTGTACTGTTTCACTTCAAACTGAGGTACTGCAAGGAAGCTTTACCATTATCCTCCTGTATTGTCTCTCGGGAATGTCACATGCACTCAAAACTTATAGTAGGTTTGTTGCTGCCCGTTTCTCTCCCCCCATCCCAGGCAGAGCAGAAGCCCGGGGCCCCACAGTGACACATGTAAAAGAAGAAAACGACGAGCCTTGATTAACTGTAAATAACTCCCAACGTGTTCTTAAACAGCACCTGGCTCTATTTGCATTTAAATGGGAGGCAGCACTATTACGTTAATGCGTTAACACTCCTTATCGCAACACCATTACGCATAGTTTGGTTAGTAGCTACATATTCTATCTGCTCTGCTCACGGTTCTCTATGTTAACTTGAATATATTTCGAGGTAGATAAAATAAGGATTTTTGAGTAAGTCCTGCCAGCTATTTACGCGCTCTGGTGAAGGCCATAGGAGAGGCTTACTGGAGGTTTATGTGGGGAAAAGAAGGGAGCCAGACAGGCGACAGCGCTGTCTTGGCCTCAGGGCAGAGGCAGGGAACGAGCAGGCGAGCCAATGAGAAGGAGACATCCACTCCTCTCTGTCCTGCTCGGCTTGGCTCAGTTCGGCGCGCCCTGTAATTAGGGGCTCTAGTTGGGTTGGGCGCCGCCACGGTGGACAGCCTGGCTGCTGCGTCAAGGGAGTTTGGGAACGCAAGCTTCAGACTGTGTGAGGAGTTTCTAAACAGTGCTGCTTCGGAGCTCAGAGCAAACCCGATCTGAGACGACAACAGCGAGATAAACGCCTGAAAATGAACGGGCAGTCCTCACCTGTCTTCGAGGAGAAGAAGCCCTCCATCCCCGTGGCCGGTGGTTCCATCTCGGCTTCCAAGGATTCCCCGACCATGCCGGAGTCCTCCTCCACAGATATGGGCTTCTATAGCGGCCAGAGCGCGCTCCACAGCTCGCAGGATTTCTACCCGGCACAGCAGCCGTACTCTGCTCAGCACATGAACCCGTACGCATACCACCACTACAGCCTCAACGGAATGGGTCCCGGCGGTGCCTACCCCGTTGGGAAGGCAGAGTACCCTTACCCCCATGCAGCATACAGGGAGCACGGAGCATTCAACAGGGAGGTTCAGCCAAGTCTGCAGGACAGCGGTAAGTTCACCCGTAACGGAAAGTTTTTTAAAAAATATGAGCATAAATGTGATAAGCACTGTTGCGTAAGCTGCTCTCCATCTTTGTCAAAGCCACACTGACCACCTGAGGCTGATGTATGGCAAGAGCTCATGTCTCGCCACATGAACCCAATAATTGCGCATGAGTTTTACGCACGAGAAAAAAAAAGCAAGTTATTTTTGTTTTTCATTTTTCCACTGCGTCCAACTTTCCACACATCACATTTCATAGATATGTGGGAGCATTCAACGGATTCTCAAATAACTTTCTATTGTTCATCACGAGAAAATGATTAGGCAGGAGCAAAATCCCACACACAATGGTGCTGGGCTCCGGGGAGAGGCGCTGGCTATCACTTTGTTGAGAAATAACCTTGTAACGTGTCTGTGTAAAGAAAGAAAGAAGACTCACAAAGATATTATGAAGAGTAGCTGTTCTTCAACTCTACAAAGTAAAAAAACAAAACAAAACAAAACAACCATGTTCATATGCAGCTGATGGAGTGCTACAGTTTGTGTTACCTTGTTTTAAAAGTCCCAAACGTTTTAAAAAAAAGGAAAGACAAGTCTATAAAAATCTAAGCTTTAACGTCGATAAACATATCAATGGGAAGCTTGTCTGGGATATCACAAACAATTAAGGCATCAGTGTAGTTTCTATGAGGCAGGATGACGTGATGGGTATATATTCCTCGAAGAAACGGGGATCATCACCGGTGAGCTTCAGTCACTGCGAGCAGAGCCTCGGTGCAAAACGCTCCTGTTTATCATCACTGCTTTGAACCTGATTCAGATCGTATTTTGATAGGGAAATGACGAGCAGGCCGAAGGCCTTTGGATGGGAGCCACGTTCCAGCTCTAATCAGTGACTTTTCAACCTCACCGGTATCAGCAGCGAACGACTCATTTGTTAACACGCAACCGGTTCACGGTGTGCTCAACGTGCTGATCCCGTGTCGGTATTATAGCACAGCAACGTCAACATTTTCAACAACAACCATAAAGGGAGTTCTCTGTAACTTCCCTTTGAGTGCAAAACAAACAAACAAAAAAGATTTCTCTTTGGGCTCCTTTTTAGAGCTTGGAAGGTGTGCCGGCGCAAACTACAGGGAAAAAACAAGCTTGACAGACTGGTGTACTGTTTTTGGCATTCCAGTTGGGAGTTCACTCCTGGAAACGGCCCCGGGGGACTTTGGCCCACAGCCACGTACATCAGGTGTCACGACTTGTCAGTCAGCCTTGGCCTTTGAATCATTCAACGTGCATGGTTCCTTATCACGCAAAGCCTGTCGCCACGCCCAGAAAAATAAATAAATAAACAAAGGTGCAAATATGTAAACCCTATCATCTGTAACCAAACGATTAATGAATTTGAACACAGCCTAGAAATGTAGACCTTTTTTTAAAGTATAAACTGGTTCTTTAAATACATTTTATTCTCCTTTATAAATCCTTTAAATTCTCTTTCAAAAGTACGGAGTCTAGCACATGACTTTTTAAACAACCACAGTGTGTGGGTTTAATATAGAATATAAAAGTTTAGCATAGAATAACTCCCACTTTGGCTACAAAGCCTGCAAGAAAAACACTGGAGTGGAATGTAATGAGTCTCTTTTGGAACTCTTACACATGAAAAGCAATTTCAAAATGATGTTTTTAAGCCTATTATAATTAAAATAGCTTGTGAAAAAACTGTCAATATAGACTGCTTTGTAAATAGTTGCCTTTCAGATTCAGGCATGCATGCAGTACTTTACTATTGTTAAAAAGCTGCTTTATTCAATGCACCTGTACAAATCACACACATTGATGATGCAATGGGGATTCATTTAGCATTGATTATTACTACTCACTTGTCGAACACTGCAGACCGGAGGAGCCGAAGATCAATTCGCTGACTTTCTTATTACTAAATAACTCACACTATGTCCTGGACCAAAGCCGCCCAATGTGTTCTTCCAATACAAACAACGAGGGGTTGTATATTTAAAGAAAGACCCCCAAAAAAGGATACAAGAATAACAACAGGACAAATGAGTGGCGTTGTATACAGTCAGGCCTCCAGGCTACATGAAAAGCACCTATAAATCTCGGTCTCCCTCCCCAGCTGTGGGAGACACTCAGACCAAAATTATAAGCTCAGAGTGCTGGCGGAATTTCTTTGAAATTTCGGGGTTTGCAGTGGCTCTGGCTATTTTTGTGCTAAAACTTCTCTGCACCAACTGCCCTGTAGTAAAACAATGCAAGTTTAGTTCATTGTATGAGAAACATAGGTGTGAAAGGGTAATACGTCAGTTAAAATATTGCAGTATTTTTACTTCTTTTTTGTTTTCCCTCGCCGCCACTGCAGTGAAAGAAGAACCAGACGTGGAAGTTAGGCTGGTCAACGGGAAGCCCAAGAAGGTACGCAAGCCCCGGACCATCTACTCCAGCTACCAGCTGGCAGTTCTGCAGAGGAGATTCCAGACAGCCCAGTATCTGGCCCTGCCAGAGCGGGCCGAGCTGGCTGCACAGCTGGGCCTCACACAGACGCAGGTGAGACTTTATGGGTGATAACTTTGCAGTTCAGTCATGACTTGCAGAATTTAAAAGCATCGGAAGTACCGGCCAAGTGGAAGCATGGAAAGGATGTGAAGTGTACTGTGAAATGGATGCGCTGATAGTATTTCACATTCAAATTTGGCTTCCTAAGGTCATTTTATATGTAAGCCAGGGTCTAAACTGAAAAGGCCCTAAAGCAGTGGAACTATCAGAGACGTGAGAAATGAAAGCAGCTGAATGGACAGTGATGCTGGCTTTTTAGCAGCGATGTCAGCTGAATGCAAAGATTCACAGCGCAGAAAGCTGAGGTGTTTGAGGTGTACTCTAAAGTTTCAGAGGTCTCAAAACTTGAAGATAAAGATGCTACAATATATAAAATTTACAAAAAACTGAACTGGAATCACTCCGAAATAAAAATGTGAAATGTATGAAAAATCACGCTTTAAAACCCCCCCAGATGAAAATAGAGGAGAACACAAATACACTACACTGAACGTCTGACCTTGACTGTAGGCAGCGCTGCGAGTTGTTGCAGTGTGTCAGTCTGGTTTTTGCTGTCGTAATCTCCGTGCCCTGATGATTTACTAGCAGACGTATTATCTGTGCTTGAGTGATAAAAGACAAAACTTGAGGTGTGAGTTGTTTTATCACAGCTGTTGTAAATCATTGCACTGCGTCATGCTCGGGTAACATTCCCAAGCTTTAAGCAAACACAGACATGAGCACAGTTCCCTTCAGCTTGAAAAAGCATGAAATATGATTTGAAGCATTCACTGACAAATAAAAGAATAGTTGGGTTAATAATCTCTTTAAAATCCACATTAAACAAGAATTAATATGCCTCATTCTTTTTTTAAACCTTATTTATTGTTTAAAAATTAGCTGCATCAAGATTTATTTGGTAACAGCTGTTGAATAGGTGCGTTTTAGAAATGACTTTGACATGAGATTAAGGCAATGATACAGACATTTAAGTGAGCCAGTGAGTTTTCAAAAAAATTATATAAATCTGTATTTCTTTAAAATACTGGCTAATGAAATATAACAAACATTATAATAGACTTGGAATACTTTGTCTTGGCCACATAATGGATATAACTCAGTTTTTGCCTCCTCAGCAGCTAAATGCTACATAGTGTTTACTAGCTAGCTGCTAAACTTGTCTGTATTTCATACAATTAAGACAAATTGCCTGAAATTAGATTATTTAAGCTTTTTACTGCATGTTTTGGCTAGAAAGCCTGAGAAAACTCACATTTATGCAGAGAAATTCTACTTGATTAGCAAAACAGTGCTAAAAAGAAGGAAGAAAATAGGTACATTAAAAACTGACGGTAAGCTAACTAGGTGCTGGCTTTAGCTATAGAGTTAGCATAGAAAGTTGAAGGAAGAATAAGTTTATCTTCAAACTCTCCCCATTCTGCTTGTGGCTTAGATTAACACTATAATGCACCCATATCTCTGACTAATCTTACCAGTCAATTATGCGTAATATAGGCAGCTGGTTTTGAAAAATATGAATAGAAATTTCTCACATTAGTTTTCCAGTAGTCACGTGGAAACCGGTCATGGAGGAACAATGTGTATTCCACAACTGTCACAAGGTGTATGCACTTAAAACCACCTTGTGATTGCCTTGGTCATGAGCAGATTACCACAGTTGCCTGTAGTTCTTGTGGAAGATGCCGACTTGTCTGCAAACACTCACTGCTAGTCGATCGGAAATAAAAGTTTCAACATCAAAACTTGAACCTCCCCGCTACAGCAAACACAAAAACGGCTATTGAGGCAAACTTCAATAGCTCTGTTTCTGTCGTAGTTATTTTGATGCTTTTTTAAAAAAGCATAAAATAGATGATTTTGCATGTGAAGGCAAAAATATACGAAATTCTAAGAGGGAAAAAATCCAAACCAAGGTGACACCTTTATGGTATCAATCCTAGTGAAATTCCAAACAAGAAGCCAAATAAGGATATTTTACTATTTCAGACTTTATAGTTACAAACTATGCTCAAACTATATAGTTACAATATGTCACACACTAGTGGCCAAAAAACAAATCCTAATATTTAAGTTGCTTCAACATTTTATCTTCTTCCTCTCAGGTCAAAATCTGGTTCCAGAACCGTCGCTCCAAGTTTAAGAAGCTCTACAAGAACGGAGAGTTTCCGCTCGGTGATATTCCTCTTGAACACAGTCCAGACGCCAGCGACTCCATGGCCTGCAACTCTCCTCCATCCCCAGCTGTGTGGGAAAACAACAACAGTAGCAATGGTAACAATAACAGCAGCAACCACAGCAGCGGGAGCGGCAACAACCCAAACGTCAGCAACGGTAGCGTCAAAAATAGTGCAATGCTGGATCCTACCAGTAGGGGGCAGGTTCCCTATCAGCCTCCGGTGGATTCTCCACCTGCCTATATGGGGGAGTACACACACCAGAACTGGTACCAACAGCAGGGTGCACACTTAGGTCTCTCACAGTCAGGCCAAGTGCACCACGCACCACCAACTGCTCCGTCGGCCACACAGAGTATGGGAGCCGTCTACTGATGTAGAAAAATGGACAACATTTCGACTGGAGTCCTGGGCTTCACCTGGGGCTTTTTTTTTTTTTTTGGATGATTCTGAGCTGTGCTGTGTGCAGAAACACCTGACAGTGATCATCAAATCCGAGTCATAACTGCAAAAACCCGAAACACATGTTGTCACACAGGCTGCAAATGTGGATTGAAAACAAGTGTCGGCCTCATTTACCCTCCACCGCTCACAAGGTGAACTCACAACACTGTGGGAGACCGGCGTGATTCAAATGGGTTTTTTAGTTCAGAGACTGACATTTATATTCAATATCACTGATAACAGTTCATGTTTTGTTTATAAATATTTGAATTCTGAATATATTTATGCAGAAAAATATAGAAATGCTCAGTATTTCCCTCACACGTTTCTTCTTTCTGTAAGGGGGAGTTAGACAGACTTATTCCACTAAAACTGGTAATACTACTGAAAGTCGCCCATCAAAAGAAAGCCTGCCACACTATTTCAGCGCAGGGCTTGGAATTGATATAGAATAAGAATATGACAGCTTGATGACCATTACACGCATAACATATCAACGCAACAGCGAAACAGAGGAGAAAAATTACCAGCATGTAATTTCACATTTGCTGGAATGAAACTTGTTTTCCTCTGTGGAACAACAAAGCGGACTTAGCAACACAAGCAAACAGGTGGTTTTGGTTTGTGTGGAAGTGAAGAGCAAAGCTTGTGCTCTCAGTTTAGAGGTTTGGCTTAGACTAAAAGTGATCCCCCCCCCCATTCAGATAGAGCCGCACCTCTTGTTCCAGTATTTACACCAAGAGTTAGGCAGGTTAACCAGCTGCTGGTTGTAGCTACAAAGTCAGCATCTGAACATGAGTATGAGCAGTGTATTAAACTCACCTCTGGGGGCTAGTGGCTAAAAGCCAGAATAGCTGCTTCTAGCCAATATAGTTAGTTAGAAACAAAGCTAAACTAGCTGAAATATGTTTTAAAAACACTTAAAGATGCTCTTTTAAAAAGTGGCTCATATTCAATCCACCCCATAATTTCAGTGCATGGCATGATGCAGTCTGCCATGTTGGTTGTGAAAAATATATAATCCCCATCTGGTTGGCAAATGAGTCCTGGAGGTTGCTTGCAGCCAACGGGTGAAATTGGTCACAAAGGGGGTGCTGCATCAAAAACCACTTTGTAATTGCTCCAATCAAAAGCAGAGTGCCACAGCTGCCTGTAGTTTGCATAGGAGACGTGGACTTGTTTGCAAATCATACATGGGATAAAAGATGAGTCAATTTAAAAAATTAAGACAGAGGAGAAAGTAGCTGGAAGCGCAGAGGAGGAATCGGCAATACTGGTCTCAAGTGTCAGTGCAGGTGGCGCTGATCCGAAACATAGTTGTATTTATAAGGAAGCACACAGCCGATTATGGCGTAAGTTGCAGTGTAGGGTTTTAAAAAGTTTATAAAAGCATATAAGTAGAACTAATCTAAGTTAAGATAGGCTAAGCTAACTAGCTGCTAACTGTTGCTACACAGTGAACACACATACTTGAGCGGAGTTTGACTCCTCTGCTGGAATCCTCCACTCCCGGTCACAGAATATGCGTTGCATATCCAAAGACAGACATATTATTCAGTTAATCTTTTTTTAATAATAAATGCCTCCAACAGAGGTTTGGTGCGCAGCTACAAAAAGTTAAAGGGCAGCTGAGCCTGAGCCAAGCTGTAAAAATGCTAATGCTTAAAATACAACCTACAAGTGCCGTAATTCACCACATTGTAGTATAAATTCCCACATCTTTTAAACATCATAGCCCGGCCTTTCTTTAAATCTTAAACCGAGATAACCCTGATTCTATCACTTTAGTTATTTCCTCACACTTTTAAAGCCTTTTGGTGTTTTCGCTAGCTCAGTAATACTTTTTTTATTTTAAAAAACAAAGCAAAACAAAATCCCCTGGCCTTTCACTTCCTAGCAAGTTGGTGCTAAAATATTTTTAAAAACAAGTTGTTTATAATCTTTCACAAGTGTGCTGTGCTCAGGTTTTTTATTTATAGTGTCAAGTGTAGATATGAAGTAGCACAACAGTTTGTGCCTTTGGAGCTTTTTTTCTGTAAAGTTGAAAAAGCAAAGCAAAAATAAAATGTACTATTTTGTGTATTTCAATCTGCTGCTGGTGTTTTCATTTCTACCCGTGTTTACGCGTGAATACACCAAACACACAAAGGCGTAGTGCTGACGGTGCGCTCTTGGTGTGCCTCTCGGAGTGAGTCAGACAGCAGATCCAGGTTGCGCCCATCTATATATTTTACACACACAAACAGGCAGGGTGCGTGTAAAGGAGGCTGTGGGAGGTGACAGCGCAGCAGACACTCTGGAGTCTCTGGATGCTAATAACACACCGCTGACACTGAGAGAGACGGGTGTACGCTGCTTTCATGTGGCACACACTTGAAAAGGGGAGGAGAAATGTTTGTGTGACAGTGTTAGTGTGTGTGTGTGTGTGTGTGTGTGTCTGTGACAAACAAGCTACACTTAACCAACCAAACCCATGGGTTAGCTAACAAAAAGAGGGTGTGACAAGGAAGAAGAACACAGACTTGCATGCTTTCAAACAATGTTACTAGGAAGAGTGAAAACATGACATTGTGTCTTTGTCTGAAATACCATGACATTAAAAGGAATGGCAAGGAAAGTTAAGCAGAGCAATGTAACCTCCCACGAAATAAAATAATCTTCCTCCATTGTTCAACACCATTAATTAAAATGCATTTCTAGATTTTATGATGCCTGTCTTGCATTCTGTTGTGCTCAGCATTGGCATCTTCATATTTCTGCACTCCTTCCTGGTTACCGAATGCTTAGATTTTACTACTTCTAAAGTCACATGGAGGAAAATGTTAGAACTATTCCTATAGTCTAAAACAGCTCAGTATACATAAAGCCTCAACATATACATTAGGAGCAACTGTGACTACATAATTTCCTCTGGGATTAATAAAGTATTAAAGCAAGACTGGCGACCTGTCCAGGGCGTACCCCGCCTCTCGCCCTATGACAGCTGGGATAGGCTCCAGCACCCCCCGCGACCCTGAAAAGGATGGATTGATAAAGTATTCTGACTCTGATTTATCACTAGCACCAAGTGCATTCATCTGCATACAGGCCAACCTAACCAAATACAAAAAGTGCTGACTGAAGTAACACACTGAATATATCTGTGGGCTTACAGTTTTGTGTGTGTGTGCATGCATGTGCTTTTAAGTATGGAAGCCCGTTTCTGCCACAAAAAAAACCTATCCATAACTCGAAATTTCGAGTTAGCTCTGCCAATCTGTAATCTACGTAAATGACGTCATTTTCTTGTTACCCGGAAGGATATGGCGCAGAGGAATGCACACTCAAAACCAGACTGCAACAAACTGACGCTTTCGAGAGTACGTGGCTGATAGTAACGCCATGTGATTCAGCTAATAATACAAAGCACACTGAAAAAACTCAGCGATCTGTGCATTCATGACTGGCTGTGATACTGGTAGCTTAGCTGTAGTATTTGTAGCTGAGGGCTTCAGCTTCCGGGTAACAAGGAAATGATCTCATTCACTGATTGGAAGCACTAACTCGAAATTTCGAGTTATGGATACTTTCTTTCGTGTGTGGCAGAAACGCTCTTTCATAATTATGCCATGTTTAACACATCCCAACTAGTATGTTGTATGTCATTGCTATGTGGATGCTAATCCTGGACACTAAGTCACAGGCTCGTGTCAGCAGTTTCTGGTTATTCTCAATGCTCAAAAACCGCTAATCTGCCCTTCTGTACTTGCTGTTTGTTCTCTAATGTGAACCATTCAAATTTTCATGCATTTTATCACATCTTCATGTAAACACTGAAAGCTCAAAAACTTGGATCAGGCATTCCTTTGGCCAATAACGTTTGTTTTCAAGATTTTATCTAAGAAATCTCATACCTTGCTAAGGCAGAGGAAAATGTGAGAACTATACTTAGATGTCTACATTTGCTTGACACGTTCCCCTGAATCCATAAGTGTGCAGGGTGTGGACCCTAAACCATAGATCCACTAAAACACCTTCCATGTTTGCTGAGGTGCTTACCTTCCTGTGCTGAGCCCTCGGCTTCCAGGTGTCAGGTAGGAATGTACCTGAACATCACAGGGAGACAGACAGTAAGGGCAAACAGAGACTTGTAGCGACCTGTGACTGGTACTCCATTGTGGGTTTTTGCCTGACAGATTACAGTTTTAACAAATAATCTTCAGCTTATATTCATGCAACCAAAGACAGCCATGCCAAGTTATGACTGTTTTTTTTGTCATGAATGAATTTTACAAGCATGTTCAGTCACTTGGAGAAAATGAACATCTTATTATATTAATGTGAAAAAGTTGCGCAGTGTGTTTGGAGGGTTAGCCGAAGTGGCAGTTAAAAAAATTCTTTAACATTTGCAGGAGGGCTGAAAGGGTGAGATGAGGTGAGAAGAGGTGACGACATAACCTGATGCAAGCCAAGTTGAAAAAATCCGCAGCAGAAGAAAGGTTTATGACAGCTTCTTGACAGACTGGAAGCTGACATTACTTTCCTTTCCCTGCCTCGAGGTGTAATGTGTGTGCTGACCTTGGAAAAATATGTGATTTTGAAATCTGATACTAAAGCCACCATCTTTATTCCGTCTGTGTCCATTTTGAGATATTGCCTTTTATGTTACAACAAAAATAAAATACACGACAAACCAAATAATAACAGAGGGATGTTCTTTTCTGAAGAATGCACTTGCTGAAGAGTCAGTTGACCCATTTGGGGGGGGCGATCGTGGCTCAAGAGTTGGGAGTTTGCCAACAGGAAGGTTGCCGGTTCGAGCCCCGGAGTCTCGGTCGTTGTGTCCTTGGGCAAGACACTTCACCTACCGCCTACTGGTGTTGGCCAGAAGGGCCGATGGCGCGATATGGCAGCCTCGCTTCTGTCAGTCTGCCCCAGGGCAGCTGTGGCTACAACTGTAGCTTGTAACTGTAGCCTCCACCCGTGTGTGAATGGGTGGATGACTGGGTGTGTAAAGCGCTTTGGGGTCCCTAGGGGGGACTAGTAAAAGCGCTATACAAATACAGGCCATTTACCATTTGAGCCCATCAATTTGTTTAAGCCAATTCAATTTCATTTATATGGCACCAGTTTACAAAACAGTCATCTGTTGGTACTTTATATTATAAGCACAAATCCAGTAATATTATAGACAGAACTATCACACCATCCCCTATAAGCAAGGACAAACAGGAAGGAACATACTATAAGTGCAATTTATGTCTCTCAGTAATAACATAATGTAAACAAATGGGTGCTACAGATAATGCCTAATAATCAAAGCTACATGTATCTGAGTATTTCTATAGTAACTAACTGCTTGTGGTTAACGGCTCACGATTTTGCAAGGAGCAAATCACAACAACAGTTGCCTCGAGGCACTTTATATTGTAAGGTTAAGACCCTACAATAATACAAACAAACAGAACAGCAGCAACAGCAAGAAAGTCCTCGGTTTGAATCTGCTGGCCAGCCTGAGTATGCATGTTCTCCGTGCCAGTTTGGCTTCCAACAGGTTTTTCCTCCCACATTGCAAAGACATGTTTGTTAGTGTTGTTAATGAATATTAATTGAATGCGACTGTGAGAGTGTGTGGTTGCCTCTTTGTGCTAGCTTTCTGATGGACTTGGGTGAAATTCCTTGAAATAGGATAGGCTGACTTGCTCATGTGCCCAGATAACTATAAGTTTTGGAATTTTGATATGGGCCAATGTATTTGGAGGAAAAAAGTGGATAAAACAGTTCTATAAAAACAGGAAACCAATTTGGTTTCCTATTTTTCATGACCAAAACTAATACTGGTTATTTTGGATCCAAAAAATGCATTTAGACTGAAATAAAATGTGTACACTGTATGACAGTTTGCCCATACCTTTACCCAAGCGAGCCTTATTCCAGTGTATGTCACTCAAACAAAGCATATTTGTATTTGGTGTTGTTGTAACACTGCTTCTTGGCAGTAAGGCTTATACTGTTGGAAAGCCTGTTTTAACACTTACTTGCTGCCACATTTGTAACGAAAATGCATTTGTGGGTTGAGCAGCAGAGTTGATTATGTGGGTTGCGCCCATGAAAAACTTGTCAAATCTTTTCTTTCGGTACCAGACAGGTTATTCTGCTACTGACTTGTTTGTTTTTTGTTTACTGGATTAGATGATTTAAGTCTGAAGAAACAAGACATACTGGCTATTTAACAATTTATTCATTTAACAAACAGGGGCTTCAGGAGCAAGCATTATTATCTTGGAGATCAGAGTTTGGTTGCGAACTGTGTTAATATGCCACTGGTTGCAGAATCTCACCTTAATATCTCTGTGCATTGAGATTTCCCACAATAATGACAAGCCTGTCTTTCTAATGAGGGAGATGCTCTGCCACACCATCATGTAGCCTCCACCAAAAGCCGTTACCCTATTGGTGCTGCAATCTCCACATCTTCTGCGCTGAGAACTGCCTTAGGCTGAATCTGACCTCATCACTGAACATAAAGTTCTTCCACATGTTTAGGTTCTAGTGCGCATGTTGGGCCTAATGGTAAAGGGCAGTCATGACAGGCCAGGGATTTGCTGTGTGCATCCTGTTCCAGATTGTCTGGATAAAGGCCGTATAGTCCTGTAAACCTTGTAGAACACTGCATACAGTGCAGAGGAAACGGTCTTCTTGTGGTGTCAGCTCCTGGGGATCTTAACTTTGCAGCTTGTCTTTGACATTCGATTATATGAAACTTGGCCTTCAATTTGGTGATGGTACTAGGGCTCACTCTAAAGAATGTTGTTATTGGTTTTGTGGAACTTGTGCAGCTTGAAGTCAACCAGTGGCATGTCTCCTACTCCCTATGGTGTGCTTTGAGCAGACACAAGTTCAAAACAAGAGTCAGAATAAGCTGTTTGGTCCAAGTTGTTCATTGGCGCTACCCACATGCTCAACTCTGCTACTCAACCCACTAATGCATTTTTTTTGTATAAATGTGGCACCATTTAAGGGGAAATAAAAAGGCATTCCAATAGTATAAGAATTATTGCTAAGAAGTATTGTTACAACAAAGAAAATATCAACCAAACAGAATTACCTTAGTTTTTGTGCTATGTTATTTTTGGGACATTTTTAATATAAATTCAAAGATATGTACTTCACCAGTGAAATCAGAAAAAAGGGATTCTTAGTTCCAAGTATTGCATATCTGTTGATATATCTCATAAATTGCATTATTATTTTCACTTTTTTTTTTACTATGTTTCTGTAATGAATATGCACTTAGAATGCAAACAGTAGAAATGGCCAGTGCAGGGTTTTACATTGGTGGATTGTGCATTGACCTATTGGTAATTTCTCCAAACGGTGGAAAGGGAATCATCATAAACAAACTCCTATGCACTTAACATTTTACTCGTAACTGTTACTTCACGGCTGTTCAATGTGATAGAAAGAGGTGGATTATTGACTCTATTGTGCTTGGGAGTTCCTGTCACTGTCTAAGCTAGTGTTGCTTTTGTCTGAGCATATTGTTGTAGCTATTCTGTAGTATTTGCATTCCAATTAGCCATTGGAATGCAATAAGCAATAAGCATAGTGCTTAGAACTTAATTTCATCAGTTTGAAAAGTCAGTTAATGTGTCAGCTAAAATATATAAGTTAAAAAGATCTATTTAGTTCATGTTACATGTAATGATGAAAGTAATGTCACTCAGACCCAAGTTGACTCTAGTGGACGCAGAAAGTAAAATGTAGACTTGGTAGCAATGACCGTAACTCGAAGTGAGCACAGACAAATGAAGTCGAGAGCTGTGTCTTCTCTTTATTCACTTCCCATCATTTTTTTGTTTTTGTTATGTCACCGTTTAAGGTCACAGCACATTAAACAATTAAATTTCCCATCTAACCCCTTCCAACCTGTCTTCATTGTGTATCCTGCACGGCAAATACATTGTCCTTATGTAACTGATTTTAGTGTCTGTAATTGTATTATTTTATCTGTACATTTTGCCACATCCTGAGCAATGCAATTCAATTCAATTTTATTTATATAGCGCCAAATCACAACAAAAGTCGCCTCAAGGTGCTTCATAGTAAGTATAGTAAGTAAAGTATATAACACTAATGGTTACCATCAGACCTTAATTTAGTAGAATTAATAATTTTATGTTTAGAAATGTAATCCTTGTGTATATGAAAGGATTTTTTTAGTGGTTGTCTGGCAAAGAACAGTTGACACTACATTATTGATACAGGAAATGTAGGAGATGATTGAAACCCCTGGATGACGCGATCGTCTGGTATCGGTCGATATCATTGTGCATCAGTGTCAGGCTTATGCATTAGCGCATTACAGAAACCTTGAGATGTGCACACACACACACGAAGCCACATTCTCATACACTTGGGCAAAAACAACCAAGGTTCTGCAGTATCTCCGTTGCACTTAAAATCTAAGCATGCATGTGTTTCTGCACTGCATGGGTCAACTTTAACAAGCAAATAAAAAGTGACCCCTGCTGCTTATTACTTGTTTTAATTAATGTGTTTTTTTCTCATCTCGCTCCCTCAATATGTCTCATTCATGAATCCCCCTCTTTATTTGCTTTCTACTCTCTAAGGGGTCACATGCTGTCATCTGCCCAGTAGCAAGTTGTGAAGGCTTTAGTTTTATAGTTTTTACTTTTTAGTCCTCACGCAAGAAGGAAAATTTCCCCCCTTTATTTCCTATTCATCCTGCACATGCCTGATGTCTTCTTATACCATAATGTACTGTGGAATACCATGTTGTGAATGTATATGAATATTTGGATGGGAAATTACTTAAATATAAAAAAAAGTTGATGATAAAAAGACTTGATAACTTAGTAAGTTGCTTGTTAGGCCTTTAGCATCCAGCTAGGAAGTAGCAGTTTATCTAACTTGCTGTTGGCCCATCTGCTTATTTATGGTTCACTCGGTTACAATATTTTGTAGCCACACAAATGGCTGGTGCTAGTTATTAGCTAGGTGAGTCATATATATCCATTAGTAGATATCTTAAGTTCCAACATTTAAGCTTGTGAGAGGACAAGCATACTGAGAATTTAATTGGTTCTTGCAGTACTGATTGTTTTGTGTTCATTCACTGTAAGGTTGTGCTTTACAAGTATTTGCATTCTATATTTGTATTGCATCAAAGTCCACAATATACATGGAAAAATGAACTCACTTAAGTATATTATGTAGTAATCTGCCTATTAGGTTTAATTACTCATGTCAGAATTGCAAATCATTCTAGCGCAATTTAACTCAGAGTATACAGAGTATGTATCTTTTTTAATCTTTAAAAATTGTCCTCCCAGGTCTTGGCAATCAGGGGACAGAAAATAATTATTCTAAATAAAATCAAAAATATCAGAGGCTCCTCTCGTTTCCCCCAAAACATACTTTCTGCTTGGCTTCTAAACAGAGTGTAAAGGTACAGAAGAGGATTAGGGCCACTGGGGAAAAAATTGCCGTTTTTTTTAAAATCAAGAATTCCAAGATAAAAGAAAAAGCTTTTTTTCTTCTTCCAGTGCCCCGAATCCCCTTCTGTATAAATGTCTTTACACACCAGACGCCCTAAAATTCTTTTTCAGACTCATTTGTTCTTACTGTTTCAGTTCACTGGACAAATTTGCAGCATTAATTTTTTTTAACCAAGTTCAATTGTTTATTTTTTGAAGTTCCAAATGAACTGATTTGACCAGTCAGACAACCGCATTTGGCAACAAGTGCATTTGTAGCTCAACACATCCTCCAGTACTGAATATACAATGAAATGGAAATAATAAGATACACAGACACACAGCCAGATGCTGCTTTGGGTCAATCGGATCTCTGCAATGATTTCTCTGCCTCCTCAGGTGTGGTCCAGACTCTGCCAACAAGAGCTCAAACTGCCTCACTGACATCCTGAAATATGTATGAAATCGATCGTGATACAACTTCAACTCCTGGATCAAACTATGAACTTCTCCCTGCTTATTCAGTTTAATGCCAGTTTGCATGTATTTATTGTGGGTATTCTTCAGTTTTCTAAATGAGCAAGGAGGAAACAAAGAATGTCTTTAGGTGTTCCTCCTCCCTTTTTTCTCCCTGAAGAGTGTATTGAGTTTATGTTGGTCTGGACCTGTGTAAGATTACCGTCCTCAGCCCTCCTTTCCTTATAAATGTGACATACCACATTGTAGCTGAAAGTGTATCAACAAAAGTGCTCAGTCATTTTACAGAAGGTTTGAATCCTCTTGTGTACTGACTGTATTCAAAAACAATGTGAACATGCTTTTTAAACATAATCCTCAAAGTTTTGTCTGTTATTAAGGGAATAAGAAAAGGACTTTAGGAAATATCAGAAATGCTCCTGTGTTTCGGGCTCTGTGTTTTATCAACAGCAGCTGGCAGGCTAAGCCTGGAGGCTCGGAGAATAAAAGGCAAAGTCAGCACACAGGATCTGTACCTACATGTCATGAGCAGATAGCAGTTGTTAGTGGTATTGAGGAGTTAGGAAAACAGCAGCATCTCACTGGACCCAAGTGATATTTGCAGGTATGTGGAAGCAAGGCTTCACATGCAGTGCAGGGAATAGACTAGAATTACCAAAGTGAAACTAAGGGGCATTTTAATTAAAATAATTCAAAGAGTGTATATAAAGATCAATCTTAGTCCTTAAAGTCATCATCATCCCCTCAAAAGTGTTTTCTTAATCAACAACCATCATATCCGCATATCTAAATGGCTGAATAGGTCTCCCTCCAGTGACTTCCAACATACTAAATGAGTGTTTGTAGAAATGACACAAAGTTCAGGGACATCTATTTGGCCACAAATGGTAAAGATCTTTACCACAAACAGCAACATGACTATGAAGTATTACGCTAACTGTCCATTGTTGCAGTCCCAGCAATGAGACAAGCATGGCTATGCTCAGAGCTCTTAATGATTGCACTTTTCTTAAAAAGTCAAGGAAAGGCATCCAGCAAACAATCAGGTATCTTTCGTCATGCTAGCATAATGTTTGTTTTGGAACAAATTTTCAACGTGACTTATAAATACATCTTTATTCAGTCAAAATGTTTTTTGGGTTCGTGCTTGCAAACTTTGACGCAAACCTAAATCACCTTTTTGTTAAAAGGTTTTTGGAAAAACAGTGTTGGAAACACATAACAAACAAATGACAAGTGCAGAGTTTCGTAGTTTGAAGGCAGCACACCAGATGAGCAGCTAAACCAGAAGAATGCTTCTCCTGTTCTTTTATCCAGCATTCATGAGGTTTTGCACCGTGACATCATTCCCCAGGGATACTGTTAATGGAGAGATCTATCGAAAGGTTATCGACATTCTGAGGAAACAATGAAGACCGAGTTGAAGGAGCATAGTTTTGCTATACTGTACTGGTGCAGGGGGACACAATAGAACTTCAGAGGTCCAAAAACAACAGCTGATTAAAGGCAGAGATTAAAGGCATACAAGGCGAAGATGATGGCCAAATTTAAATCAGGTAAGGCATTTGATAAATACAGAGCATTTCTAATTTTTGTAAACACAGACTTCTCTTCCATTTTTTTAGTTACCATGGTGAACTAATAAATGCCTGGTTGCCTGAGGATGAGTGGGTTTTATCGACATCTGGTCTTTTTAAGCCCCTAAAGCAATCAACTGAAACAGACTCTTTTTGAAAAATGTGAATGGTTGTTTATGTGTGTCACGTGGAATGAGACTTTTCTTTGTTCCCTGATTGCTAAGAACTGAGAGACCAATTTAATCAAAACAAAAATTAAAAAACTACATTTTGATTGCCAGAGGTGAGAGTTAGTGTTGGAGTTGTCACACTTGATGAATTGGTCCTCGGAGGGTTAAAGGCCTCGCTCCCGCCCTGCTCTATCTGCTATTGTGTGGCCCTTTGGTTCGCTCTCAGTTTTTCTTGCCTCCTTCATTTGCCAACACTTCAGCAGACACCGTTATGTTGCCATGGTTCCTCAGCCTCCAGGAGGCTTCCGTCAGTTCATTAGGACAATCCGACATGTCTGAAGTATTCCATAAAACTCTATGGTGTGAACTCTGCCAGGGGCAACAGGATGCTGCTCTTGGTAGCAGACTAAATCAATTGAGGTCTCCTAAAAATTTCCAGTGCGGGCTTTCTTTTGTTCCAACGGCTGTTTGATGGTTGGGAGAAAACTACACAAGAAAATGCTTGTAACTTCCACTCCTCTTCCATACGAATCGAGGGCTTTTAATGTAAATAAGTCCATTAGACTTCTGGCGTGAACAATGCATAATGCTCAGGTACTCATCTAATATGTGTTTACTGTGAAAAAGACAGCAGTCAACTGTCTCGATTTAAGAGGAAGAGGAAGAAAATTGTCCAGTGGTGTAAAATAATTTACTGTTGCAGTTAAATCGCTTCCTGAAAAATCAAGCCCCTTCATGCTTAGGTGCAAATGACTCCTTTCTCTGCTTCTTCATTTAATGGCACGAAGGGTGCAGTGTCATTAATAACGGATTATATTTTCCTGCCCCAACCCAAAATTACACATTTAGAAGCACTATATGAATAATTTCAAGCGTTTGTTATTATCAGCCTTAACTCTTTATATGATGTGATATAAACAGATGGTTTACACTGGACGACTCAGTTTAATTCATTTTAATGATTTGAAAGTATTTCTATCGCCTCATTTCACAACAATGGCACTTCACTGTGTTTTCTACTGTAAAGTAAAGACCCTGGGATATTCTAAGGTCTGATGACAGTCTGTGAGGAACAGTAGAAAGTAGAGCAGAGCTCAGTAGGCAGTTTGAATGTGAGGGGGAAAGAGGACAGGATAAAAAAAAAAAAGAGCGGTGGCCTCCATTATGCCACCTTGGTACAACTTTAAATTTCACAGCTAATGTGTAATTTGAACAGAAGCTTTGGTTTACATGATAAAAGAAATGAGTAATTTTCTTCTCCACACTATTTATAAAATCACGTTTAAAACACAGGTCAATCTGAAGAACAATCTTCCTCTGAAGCCGCTGGTCTCACAGTGAGAGACCACAACATTCAGCTTAACTGGACTTTCACCTTATATAAATGCATAAATGTTAGTTTTAGAAGCAAAGTATTGTTATTGTGTGTCATTAATAAAAACAAAAACATATTGTTAAAAATCTAGAGAGAAGAATAATGAAGTTCTTTGAAAATGATTTTACATTCACAAACGTTTTTATTTATTTTTTACCCTGTCATTATGGGATAATGTGAGTATAATTTTGAGGTAAAAATTGAATGTAATGCATTTTACAATAAATCTGTAACATGACAAAATGTGGAAGAAGTGAAGCGCTGTGAATACTTTGTGGATGTAGTTTCCTCTTCCTGACATGTCTTCCTGTTAAAAGGGAGTTCTTCTTTCCCACCATCACCAAGTGATCACAGAGGACTGAGAGCTGATTGGAGTTTTCCTACTATAATAATGTTGGCTCTTTACTATAAAACCGTTGAGAGGATTGTTGTTGTGAACAGGCATTTCATACAGTAAATAAACTTGCACTGGATTGAGTTTCACCAATTACTATATTACAACAATGGAATGTACTACCTTATAATGCCCCTTCCTGACTTCTTGTTTTTTTGCATATTGTTTGCAAAAACATTTTTAGTATTTGACAAAAATAATGTACAGATAAAAAGATAGTAAACACAAAATACCATTTTTAAGTGATAATTTGATTTATGAAAGGATAAAACCGTACCTGGCCTTACTGCATGTAAAAAAAAGTAATTGCCCCTTAAATGTAATAACTGCTTGTGACATCCTTGGCGCCAAAAACTGCAATCAAGTGCTTGCGGTAACTGGCAAGGAGTCACATCTCTGTGGAGGAATTTTGGTCCTCTCTTTCTTAATTCAACCACACTGGTTTTTTTTAAAATTTTTATCATGAACAGCCTGTTTAAGGTTATAACATCAAAGCATCTCAATCTAATTTAAGTCCCAACTTTGACAACCAATCAGAGGTGGACTTACTGGTTTGTTTCAGATCAATATCCTGCTGCATAACCTGCATGCACTTCAGTTTCAGGGCACAAACTGATGGTCGGACATTTTTCTTCAGGGTTTCTGCTACACAGCAGAATTCATAGTTCCATCAATTACGGAAAGTCATCCAGGCACTAAAGCAGCGAAGCAGCCTGAGACCATCACACTACCACCACCATGCTGACTGTTGCAATGATGTTTTTTTTAATGAAATGCTGTGTTAGTTTTACAGCGGATGTAACAGGACTCAAGCTTTCCAGTAAGTGCAGCTTTTCTCTCATCAGTCCACGGAATATTTTGCCCCAAAGTCTTGGGAATCATCAAGACTTTGGTCAGCAGTGTTGTTTCCTTGGATCTCTCCCATGGGTGCCATTTTTGCCGTCTCTTTCTTACTGCAGGATCATGAAAACAGACCTTAACTGGGATAAGTGAGACCTGCAGTTCTTTAGATGTTGTTCTGGGTTCTTTTGTAACCTCCTGGATGAATCACCAATGCGCTCTTGGGACTATTTTGGTCGGCCGGCACTCCTGCGAAGGTTCAGCACTGTTCCAAGTTTTGTCCATAGTTCATAATGACCATAGTTTACTGGAGTACAAAAGCCTTAGAAATAGCTTTCCAGCTCCTTCCAGAATGATAGATGACTGGCAGACTTTGTTTCTCAGTCGTTCTTAGGTTTCATCTTCTAGATCGTGGAATGATGAGTTGCTTTATGAAATAGTTTAGCCTTTGTCAGACAGGTTTTATTTAAGAGATTTCTTTATTTAGCATATCTGGCAGTAAATAGTAAGGCTAGTGAAATTAAATTCAGCATTCCAAAAAAATATTATTAATCTCAGTTAATTAATAATTTAACAGAGAAGGGAAGTTTTTCCACACAGGGCCAGATAAGTTTGTATAGTTTATTTCTTGTCATAAATGAAACTGCTTTTGTATTTATTCATCTTACCTTGTCTAACATTAAAATGTATTTGATGATCTAAAACGTGTGAGAAATATGGAAAAAAAACTAAGAAATTAGGGAGTTTATCACGGCACTGTAGGGATTTGCTTTTTCTGGTCCGAAGAAAACATGAAACTCATGTTTTCATGCAAATCTTCAAAAACCGTTCAGCAAATCAATTTGATGCGAAAGGATTAGGCCTCAGTAATCCAGTTTGATGCAATCCACTACTTCCTAGACTTCTCCCTCGAGGGCTGGAGGCAGAAGGATATTCCCTTGACTGACAATTACAGATAATTACAGCGTCAGAGTGAAAGCTTTATTTAACAAGCTGTGTCCTAAATTACCTATAATTGACGTGGTCATTTTATAAAATCATTGACAATGTTTGACGACTCTTTTTGCATTTCCAGATGTTTGCAGGGGTGAAAGACGTGACTTGCTTCTTCTGATTTACGACTTTAAAGAAAATGGCTTTGGGCCACAGGGACGCACAAAGAACTTAAACTGAGGAGGGGATGTGTTATTTTAGCAACAAGTTACTGTTGCCAGAATTCGATATTCTATCAAAGGTGCAAAGACAAATTACGTCCACCTACGGATTTAGGTTAAATAAACAAAATCAGCGATAGGTTTGATTTATTTCAGATAACAAAGGCTAACCTAAATCTGCTATTGGCAAAATGTTAATTTGGGATTTTAAGAGGTCGTTGAGTTGAAAAAAAAGAAGTTTGGAATTTAAAGTTGAAACTTATGGAGACGGTCTTTGTAATTCATTGGTGAAATAAAATGAAAAGTTCATAAAAATGTAAATCAGCCTATTATTATCCACCAAACCCCCCCAATCCCACTAAAGCTTTCTGAGGAAAGAAGTGAACAATGAGTTGAATGGAGAGGAGCATGAAGTCCAATTATTTTAATTTAGTCAATTTTTCACTTATGTGGATTATAAAAATGAAAAAACAGTGAGCCAAAAAAAGAAAGAAAGAAAGAAATGAAAGGCTTTTACGAAACACCCTAAAATGACTCTTTATACTGACACTATATACTACATAAGTGCTATTAGTACTTTTTTATATTTGCCTTTTGCACTGGATCCTACACAGAACACAAACACACAAATGTCAGCATCACAAGAACGTTTGTTTTCATCTGTGTTTTAATTTGATCTGTATTTAACATTAAAAAACCAAAGTGTTCATTAAAAAATATTTATGAGGACGCCCTCTTTTTACACATGTACCTGCCCGAGTGTAAACCCAAATAAAAGGCAAAGAAAAAAAGAAGCCTCCGGAAAAGTCTGGAAGCAGTGGTGGCATTAGCTTTGAGTTATAGTGTTAACTTGTAGCTTTATCAAAATGTCTTAGCAGGCAGAGCTGCTCTGGAGGCAGAACTAGGCTTTTTTTTTTTTTTTTTTAACTTAGGTAAGGTTATTTTTAAAAAAATATATTTAAAGCTAAATTCCTCCTCATACAAATGAAAAGCTGAGTTCTACTGCTACTGTAAAGCTACATTTGACATTTACCATATTTATACTGTAACTGAGACTTCCTGGACCCGTGGTCACCAGTACAAATCCAGTCTCGCTTTAAATTGGAGTCGGATACGCGCAGTTTGATATTAGGCAACTGGCAAAGTAAACACCAAAAACATGACAGTGAAATACTTCAAACAGGTATACACAGTGCTATGGCTTTGTGTAAGTACCGAACACTTACTGCTCAGCCTGGTAGATCTGATGATTCACTCCTCAAAGCTGAGTCTGGGAGAAGTTTATCAATATTCATATCTCGCTAGTTATATTTTACAAATGAGACCTGAGCCACTTTGTCGATCCCTTATTCCAAGGCTTATCAGACATCATCAACACACCGCTAACAGCTAATAGTAAATTCAGCTCGTGTGAAAATTGTACTGATTGTAGTATTTCTTTCTGTTATAATATTGTGTATTTTACAGCTATTTTAGCAGTTTCCCCTATATCTGTCCACTTTAGTTTTATTGCATAGCTGCTGCTTATATTTTTGCCTCCAGAGTGGCTCAGACTCTAAAAAATGTCCTTGTCTCTTAGAGCTTCAGTTCAGCCTGCCGGAATAATTCCGCAATTTGTCCCGGAAGCGTCGCATCTCCCCGTCTGTCACATCATCTGAGTTCTTGGCATGGGTTCCTGCTGGTGTCCGGGATACCAGTGTCCAAAATTGTTCACATATCCTCCTGAGTGCACCGGTGCACCTTTGGCAGCCATGCTGATATCCCACAAGGAACACGGCGAGGAGGAGGCTGGTGGTGGAGGGGCAAGGTGTTCTCCCTCGGGTCCACAGGGCCCATTCTTCATGATCTTCTTGTATTTAGATCGTTTATTTTGGAACCATATTTTCACCTAGAAAAAGAAAAAGTACAAGAGTTAAGAGTCATACAGGAAACGCTGTGATTGGATTGAGTGATTTATTACAAGATAAAGACCAAAACTATCATAAAGTGACTGTTTTATTTTAAGGTCATGGGCTCAGTAAATAATTTTATTTAAAAGAATTATGCAGCACCGTGTTCTTATTTTGTCCTCTTTTTTTCTTCCTCGAGTTTTTAAAAAATCAGTAACCAACACAACAGTGGGTGAGTCTTTAACCATAAATATACATCTAAAAACACTTTGTTCACAACTAAAATCAAATCAGGTTAAACTCTCATTGCACCCTTGTAGTTGTATACGAATACCAACAAGTCAAGTTGGAGTTTACAACTGTCTTTACCAAGGCACATAGGCTATAATATGTGCTTTATTAGCATCGTCAACCCAGCAGCCCAAAAGAACTGTACAATCACCTAAAAATCAAGGTGAGTGTTGTCACAATCTCTCCTATAATTTTGTTATTACCACAAAACTAATCAGTTTTTCCTTGAGTTCAAATGGAGGGTTTTTTTTGCCAAATTTGAAGAAATTCCCTCAATGTGTTGCTAACAGTGGATCACAGTAAAATCTAGTCCGATCATCCTTAAGCCTGAGTGAACCCTCCTTCACCACAGTTACTGACAAGAAGAAAAGATTTCGATATAGATGACCTGATAACTGAATCATTATAAAGTCATTGCTATCTAGCACTAACAGCTGTGATGACCAAAGGTAAGTGATGTGCATGAGTAGATTAACATTAGCTTTGGGCTCCTTAAATCTAGGTGCTAGCTTAGGTGCTTCCTTTAAGTTGAACTCAGCGAGGAAGCAGTTTTTCTCTGCACAACTGTTTCTGTTTTTAGTTTTTGGAAACATTAAAAGGTTTAGCACATGTTAGCAATGATACCTAATGATGTAGCGGTGATAATGTGATACCTGCGGCAGGCAAAAACAAAGCAAAACAATAAGGCAGTGTAAGGTTACATAAACCAGGCAACAATAGGCAGCACACGTAAGATGTGCCTATACTTCAATGCGGTACTAACAGAGAGTAAGCTTGGAGTAATATTACAGGGAAACTATAGTTAGCTACTACAGCTAAAAACACCAGCACATGATAAGGTACTTGAATCACACTGTCACACCCACACTACAGCATACAGCTCCTTTAGGGTTTTAAAAACTATCTTAGTGTGACACATAAAGCTGTTTATTGGAAGGCCTGCATCTTATAGAACGACAGGTTCAATGGAAACTGATGGTCAGCATATTACCCAATCCTGTGAGTATATTAGCCAGCAGGTTCATACAAAAATATTAATATGTGACTACAGGCATCGTATAATTAAAATATCTCAAAGTATTTAGATGAATATCACTTCAATCATTTATCAGTGGTTACAGATGATTTAGTTACGTTGTTAATATAATTGGCATTTCTTTGTTTCCAGCATGCTTGCAAATTGAGCATCAAATTACGCAAATATGCCTGTCGGCCAACCTGTCAGCTTAGCGGGAACGAGTGAATCATGTATAATTGTACAGAGCCAGTGAAGGATACTTTTGTCTGAAATGGGTTTTAACTGTGCTGTAAAGGGGAAAAAACCTGCACCCATAGCACAGTTCTGGCTAGCAACAAAGGAGAAGAAATATAAAAGAGTGAGCAAAAGAAAAGAAAACACTCTTGGCCCTGAAAGTGTTTTCTTCTCCAGTCCTAGGAATTATTACCCGGGGAGTTTATGGGTATTTATGAAGACTGTTGTGAAGTGGTTTTATGGAAGATATTTTAATCTATAAAAATTCTAATTTCAGACTGCTGTAATTGATTCGGAATATGTGGAAAAAATGATCCCTTTCCCAGTAATCCCAAAATGTCCAGCTTTCACACCCAGCTTTTGAACTGAAACAGCCAGAAATCATGCCGAGTGAAAGTTGACATTTAATTTAAACTCTATTGTTCCAATATATCCACTGACGCCAGTCACCAGCTGTGAAAAGCATAGACTCCATAAATATACGATATAATATATGAAAATTAAAGGCGATAATGCTGCTTTTCAGAAATTAAAACTAATTGAATTATAAATTATCCACTTTGAATTCTTCAAGCTGCAACATTTAGGAAGGTTTTAAATCATATTAAAGTTCAATTCTTAAATTAATATAATATTAATCTTAATATAAAAAGTGATAGTCACACACTGCATTGAATACTATATAATAATCCCCTGCAGTATTACACTGTGGATGAAAACCTGAAGGATTGGAGTGTAGCTTAAGAGGCCAGGAGTCAATCAACAGCATCCTCAGTGAGAGCATGTCATCTGTAATTATTGGTTTCATATTCCAGCAGCAACACGGAGCTGACAGTTTTCTGAGTGTGTGGCTAATGACTCTGACTTTAAGGGAAGACGGTGGCTGAAAGGCAGGCAAAAGACCACTGAGGGACACAGAGTGTGTGTGAAAATTAACAAACTTAATTGTCTGCATATACTAAAGTCCTTGTCAAAAAAGTTTTATTTGTCCAGATGTCTTCCATTTGGAAGTTGTATAGATGGCGTGTATGTGCGTGTGAGAGAGATGGACAGAGATAGGGAACGTTTCGAGGAAAAACATTAGAACAGTGCTACGTGCCATTTCTCAGCTGCGTTGGGAACATTATTTTTCGATGGAAAGTGGTCAGTCGCTGGCTGGCAGCCTAATGGCATGATCGCTATCTTCAAGTGTGTGTGAGTGTGTGTGTGTGCGCGTGCATTTACGTGGCCGTGGGTGTATGCGTGCACATAAACTACGTATGTTTTCCATGAGTGTGCCCGTGATCAGAAAAGCGCACCCGTGTACGTGAGGAATGCACAGCAGACGCAGCGGGCCAACACATATAAGCACACAGGCTAGATGCAGCTGACTGTGGGTTTCAGTAGGACTTGTTCTGTGTCTTCTATTAATTATGTCGTAAAGAAGCCTAAAAATATAAAAAGTTGCTTTTTGTATAAAATTACTGCACATATTTTACCTGCAATTCTCTATATTTACAGCAATACTGGTTAGCCTAGCCTAAAACATCAGAGGTTTTTATGTTTCAAAATCATTTGACCAAGAAAAAGGAGTGGAAAGTAAACAAAATAGAAAGTATTTATTAGAGAAAATGAAAGAAAATAATAAAATTTCAAGGATCGCAGGGTTTTAGTTCTACATGACCAGAACATTAATAATATACATTATTAATATAAGCCAATATTCATCCTCAGTTCCTGATTCAGATAATTTTTCAGTGTATCGTAGTTCGTGCATGACATGATCTGACATATAAGTACAAGGGGAAACAAAGACAATTATTCTAACTGACACAGCAAAAGCTCTTCACTCTTTTCCAGAAAAGTCATTTTTTTCCTCCCTAAAAATATAGGGCTTGGGTTTGGGTTAGCACTGAGGATGACTTTGACCTCAGAGTGTTAAAACATTGTACCTAATCTAGTTAATCTCTTGGTTTGTTTAATATATTTGTTCCCATCTGTCTATTTACTGGCTAGTTGGACCCGTTTCCATTACTGTTGCCACATTCCGAAAAATTAAAGTTAAATTTGCTAATAGAACCAAGAATTGGATGAAAAATAAAAATCAAGGTTGAAACGTACAGGCAAGGCAACTCTTGATTAAAGAAGCGGAAGACTGTGTCAAAGCTAAAGGCAGTAAACCTTTTTATTTATGAGTGTCTTGCCCAAATACTTTTGATCCCCTGAAAATAGTGGGCTGTGTATACAAGATGCTGAAGTTCAACAACGCTTAAGTGCAACATTTTTCCCCAACCACATCACCACATCAACTGTACCGTGTACACCAACTGTACTATCAACTGTAAGCTGGATATGAACATTTCACAAAAGGCACCACCATCTTCAACATGTGGCGTTGTGCATAGGGTGTATTTAACGAATGCAGCTTTTTTTTGTTCTATTGTGGAATTTCTGAGTGTGTTATAATGGAAACATTTACACATCAGGAACTGGACATTTAAAAAATCCAGATAAAAGGACAAAAAGTAGTGAGTTATTTTGTACCTAGCCTACAGAAATGCAACAAATGTAACAAATGGTATGTGATACTAATAAAAGTAACTTCAGTAACTTTGTGCCGTGTTTCTGAAATGGGAACTCACAGAAAGAAGACTCCCACACGCTAAACATCACAATCCCACATACAAATGTGCTGCCATTCCTCAAACTACCATCACATGTGCTCTCATTGTACTCCACAATCAGCTGAATCATACTGTGTGGATCCGTACAAACTGACTGCCTTTGATCCAAAACACCTCGAAGAACAAGGAGCGAGTTCAAAAATGGTGCTTCTCAATGAGCATACATGTGAGTATGACTTGTAGCAGACCACAATAAAAAAGCAAACCACTATACCACTACAAAAGATGAAGACAAATGAATGGATCATCTCTTACTTCTAGTGTAAACATAGCTGCTGTAGTTAATTCATATGGGATTAGGACAATTCAGCTGATGACATCAAATGCTGATGGTTGCTGAGTGTGCACACACATGCAGGCGAGCATGGATCGTATTTCAAATATTCCAAAACAGTGTCATCTAATGTTTCCCCAGTCGGACACCTGCTGTCTATTCAAACCTTTATTCTTCACCTTTTGGACAGGTGCAATGTATCTGTGATTATTCTACACAGAGCCTACAGTGTCATAAGCCCATGGAAGTAAGCCACTGCTATAATTTGTTGTTATAGATTCCTGTTATCCATAAATAACAACGACTCTGCTGACTGACAGAGTTGGCCACTTTGTCTACAGTCTACATGTACCAGTTACTCACAGGGACAATACTTCCTGTTTTCCAGCTCTGCACTGGTTTTCCCAAGAGAAACAAAATGTTTAATAATATCACTGTCAGACTCTGTCGTTGTTGGCTGTGCTTATGTGAAACTTCCACTTTTTCAGTTTTCATTAACTAGAAAATAGCTGAAACCAACTTACAAACAAACTTATTTATCATATTTAAGAAACTACAGACAATGACTGACTCTCCTCTTGGTAAGTCAGTTTGCTTAATGCAGATGAATTTGGTAGTAAATACATCCTACCATGAGCTACCATGATGGCAAAAACACTAGCTCAACTCAAATAATACATCACTAGTTCAACCAGTTTAACAAGCGTTTGGACATCACAGTGTTAAACTAAGTTTTAATTGTATCAATTATATGAAATTATAAACAAAGTTATTATTACTTTATTTTGAGTTGATGAATGAATTACATTAAGTTGGCAATAGAGGTGCAACAAAAGAGACGACACAGCCATGCCTCTTACAGCCTTCTCTTGCACTGAGTCAGTATTACACTAGCTGACAGCAGTGGATCACTGGAGATAAATATCACCATAAAATTTGTCAGTAATCTGGATTTTCCAGCGTCACTACCTCGTGACTTCTTGGCACCTCTCAAATGAAGTTTTGTGTTGAACAATATCAGGAAAACTGCCCGACAAAGCAAATCAGAATCAGAAATCAGCTTAAATGAGCACATTGCTAATTTAAGCAGGCCCAGTAGTAAACACAGACACTGACAAAATAAAGCAGTTAGTAAAACACGTTCCACTGTTTTTCTTTGTCAGTTACACAGATATAGAGATTTATCGCTGATGAGCCCCAATGAAAAACACAACAGTTTTTCAGTATCATTAAAAAGGATTTATTCAAAGAAAACACGTTGGAATGAAAAGCATCTCTCTGGTCTATGAGTGTGTTTTCTTCATTTGTTCTGTTACGATTATGTCATTTGCATTGGTAAGTTTTAAAAATGTTCATTATGTCTCATAATGAGACCAACCAGGTGTCACACTTTGTTTTTTATCACTTGTCCCATAAAGTTAAGTCTCACAAAAAACATATGCCTTATAAAGAAATGTGAATCTACCCTCCCCCCCCAAAAAAGTAAATAAATAAAATAAGATATATTTGATCCTAAAATAGTCAGTGCCAAATGTATATAGTGCTACATTTTTTGTATTTGTTAAATAAATACTACAAAATCTACCTTTAATCATTAGCAATGTGTTCCACATTGTACTACACAAGCATGCTCCATTCCATGTATTTTGCAAAATGTGTAAGTTACTACATTTCGTATTTTGAAGAAAATGCACCTTCATTCACACATTTGCCTGTCTTTCTAACGCTATGATAAAACTGAGGATCGGGGGATTTGATCTGTAACGTAAAGATTCAGAACAACAAATATTGAAGTGTTGTTGACTGGATAAAAGCTGGATTGCTGCTGGCTAACGTGGTTCAACCTTTATGGACATTTATAAAAAATGTGAATTATAAATAAATGTTAAAATATCCAATTAAATCATTTTTACCTAGAGGCCACAACAACACGATGCAGCTTCACAGACAAAACAGCAGCTGTTGGGATTCGTTTGCTGGTGTCTCCACATGTGTATGAGTGCGCACACACATTTCAAAGAGATGCAAAACAGGCAGAAAGTCCCAGTGAACCAATTTTGAACCTGTTCTGGTGACACGTGGAGACAAATCTGCGCAAACGGTTTCCAGCACACTGCTCTGCATTTTCAAATGTTTTCTCCCGTCTCATATATTTGAAGATTTCATGACAGAGTTTATGCCATATTGCACTTATGTTTGGCTACATCAATGTCTAATTCACAGATGAAGGAATGTTGGCATCAGTCGGCATGAATGTACCAGCGCTCGTCTTGTTTGGGCTTAGCAGAGAACAAAGAAAACAATCAGAGGTGTGATTGAGCTCGGTTAAGAAGTAGCTCTAATTTTGTGTCATGCATACTTTGGAAAATAGGGTGAAATTGCAACTCACACCCTCTATTAGAGTCACTTCACACTGGAAATGTTTTCAAATCTTCACATCATAGACAATAATGTTTTTACCTTAGACAGGTTAATTATATTCCTAAAACGCTTTACACGTATTCTTAAAGTGTCATTCCATCCTGCTCACATTTTAATGCCTAACATATTACGAATGCTCAAATTTAGGGACCGTCTACACTGCTTTATTGTGCATGCTTTGTCCATGTGTGAATAGCTCATACCAACCTGTGTCTGCGTGAGGCCCAGTTTGGCGGCCAGGTCGGCCCTCTCGGGCAGGGCGAGGTACTGGGTTTGCTGGAAGCGCTGGTTGAGAGCCTGTAGCTGCAGGCTGGAGTAGATGGTCCGAGGCTTCCTGATCTTTTTCCCTTTTCCATTGAGCCTCACTTCTCCATTTTCTATCACCGCTGTGGGCTTCTCATGCTCTGCGTTAGAAGGGAGGACAGAAGGACGGTGTTCAGAAAAATGTTAACAGTGGGATTTCAAGCTGGGCTCTTCTATGTCACAAAAAGACTGTAGAAAATCATTTTAACATTTAAATGATTACGAGATATAAAATATTCATGTGTGAACACTGAAAATTGATGTTGGACAAAAAAAGTGGTTTATACTATAATGTTTTTGACATAAATTCTTTTTTAACCATTTATTATATTAGAAATTGTACAAAAAGTATAAATAACACTGAAAAGTATTTTGTGAAAACTGTCCCAACATCTACAATTCAAAGATAAAAAAAGAAATCTCTACATGTGTTGATTAAAAAATTGGCATTCAAAGATTTTGGATTCAAAATACTAACAACAATTAATAATAAGCTCCCCTCTAAAATTGGATGGTGCTGTTAAAAATGGATATAGCACAGAAGCAGTAATTAACTTCACCCAGTACTCAAGGCTAGAAAAACCCAGTAACCTGAAGTAACACTGGAGGAAAATAACCCACTGATGCTCGCTAAAACTACTGCAGCTACAGTAAATTAACCCACAGCAGCTCATTTTTACCCAGTGATATTATGTAATGATTAAAGATCAGGTTGCGTCACAACTATGACATGTGCAATGATAGTGAGTGGTGGTCCTTTTCAAACCATGTTGGTTTACAGTTATCCAGACATAAAAGCAGCTCAGCTTTTCTTTGTGCTTTTTGTATTTGTGTATTTTTTTCAGGAAAGCTATATTGTGCGTACGTACACCCCCTCTGATCTTTGTTATGACATGAGCTCACAGCTTGCAGTGGCAGGAAAGAACAGTTGTAGAAAAGCCAAGGCCCCACAAGATGCTTGCATTCTGTATCTGAGCTGACGCGCAGCAACACCGGGGGACAGAAACACAGTGGGTGCTTAGAAACGACCTGACAGGGGAAGGTTTCTTTTAGAAAGAAAACGCGCTAGTGTGTAAAACACTTATTAGCTCAATCTGGCTCACATATCCATATATAATAAAAAGTATATGTATGTTTTTAAGGTGTGACCCTTGTTCCAAGAAACTGGACATTTCATAAAGGTGACCAAAGTGTCCAAAAAGAACTCCATGTCAACAAGCCCTGCAGAGTCCCTCACAGACCAAGATTTGTACAACACAGTTAACGTGTAAAGTGATGTTTAACACAGTGATGTACGTATTGGGTGAGTTAGAGCGTGGTGTAAAACTCCAACAGCAAAAGTCCAAGAAGACTGATTTTGGGTGAGCACCAATGAAAATCTGTCGTATTTATTTGTGTTTTTGTAACTGATCATTTTCCCTGCCACTGATTCCAAATCTGCTTTAAAAATGTATAAACTGCAGTTGCTGTGAAGGATTGTGAAATGGGCCTTGAGCTGATCCATCTGTTCGTCTGTCGATGCGCATTTACAGAAGCAGAATTTATTTAGAAAACCAGTCGAGTAAACCTGATGAAAGTACTGCGTCATGTTCACCTGCGTCATGTTTATGGAGAACTTTTTTTTCTTTTTAAGAAAACATAAAAACATTGTGTACTTTTTCAGAATTTTATTTTCATTTTTAAGCTTTTCTGCCCTTTTTTATGTGTATCTAATACAAGACGGCTGTTTTCTGTCTCTCTGAGAGTCTCTGTCGGCGTTCATGTCATCTCAATATTTTGTAAACTGGTGAAATAAGTCACCAGATTTTAAGCTGAATATATGCTGAAATAACCGTAAATACTGCATGTGAGGCAAGGACATTTTCAGTATAGACAAAAAAAATAATCCAAAGTAAAGATTTAGTTTAAATGAACGCATTTTTATGTAATAGTCAATTCTTTAAATAATAATGATGAAAATAAAAATATAAAATTAAGAGCAAATTTTTTTTAAAAAAAAGTGAAAATGTGAAAGAAAGGTGATCTGCACTGGAATATTATTTAAAACAAAACAAACAGTCGTAATCGTCCCGGTATCTGTTAACAGCTCCTGCTGCCAAATTCTGACGAGACGTTTTCATCATGCGTGGAGTTTTATTTTTATTGGCGTTTATTGTTTTTTTTCGTAGCTTGAATCTGTCATATTACACAAAATAACTGCACGTCTCTGTCAATGAAGCAAAGACATAAATAAGAATATGAAGTAACTGTATCAGTTTTTTCCCTTTGGGTTGGATTTTAGTTTTGTTACACTTTGAAAAAAAAAAGCTCAAATCTATAAAACACATTTGTTCGTTTAAAATGACATTTTCGTTTAATTTCGTCCATTTCGTATTTAGTTCGTATTAGTTCTGTTTATTGTGGTAGTGTGATAAGTCAGATCACAGGCTTTGGTGTCTGCTCAGAGGGAAACGTGACGGCTAATATTTGGAGCATGAGGATGAGGCTTTGGGTTTTGGTGGGGAGCGCGGGACACCACAGGGCCTGTGCCGGAGAGTCACACAGTCTGCGCAGGCCTTAAACACATCTCCCGGCCAACCCCAAAATACGCTAAACACAACGCTGTGGCCGACCTGTGTGTGGATCCAATTATTGCGTTCCGCTGCGGCTTATTTTCATGTTTCTGTAGACCCACTTCAAGAATTTTAATGGTCCGAGTTCATCCGCTGTGATTATCCTTATTAGTTTTGCGTGTTTTATTCTTTTAATGTCCTCTGTGATCAATTTCAGACTGAATTACTATTAAAAATGACACATCGAACTATTAATAATGTATTTTAGCTTGTTGTCGGATTTATTTATTTATGGCATCTTTCAGCACATTTAAACTGACAAATAAATGAAACTAAAATCCCACGAACATATTTAAAGACCAAAGTGTAGAAACAAGGAAATGAGCAAACATTTATTCATTTCTGTGCGTAAACCTACCCGCATCGTCCAGTCTGGTGTGTCCGAGCGCGCCGCTGTGACCACCGTGCTGATAAGGCAGGTAGGCACCGGGGTGATGCGCGCTCACTGGACTGTGGTAGGGTGGGTATCCCAGCGGGCGACCGTAAGAGGAAGCCCCGGAGGAGAAGGGCCCATCGTGCTGCGAGGGTCCGACAGCGTGCAGTCCGTGAACCGGATAATGGTTGTGGGATAAGCCTGGCGAAGGTTGTTGATGTCCAGGGTGTCCAGGGTAGCTGTGTCCACCGAACTCCAAAAACGCAGATTTGGACGGATCGGACGTTACTAAAGTGTCTGATATGGAGCTCATAGTCATCATTGGGGAGAGGGGCAGCGATGTGCAGGGGAGAGAGGACGACGGGTCGGCTATGACCTCCAGATGAGGGTCATGATAAGGCAACCGGTTTAAAAAGAAACAAGAAAAACACCCCACAAGAAAACAGAAGACTTTAAGAAGCAGCTCTTTAAAAACAAAGCGTCTCTGTATTCCCGTGGAGTGACTTTAGGTGGGTCTGCCCTCCGCTACATCCCAGCTGAAAGCTCCACAAACATCACGCTCAGTGTTTAAAAGCATTAAGTCCAACCGTAGAAGACTGGACGCATGGCAGGGAAACACGCAGACCAACAGGGGAAGTCAGCGAACAGAGAAAACAAAACAGGAACTCTTAACCAAGCAGCAGGTTTAATTACGAATATCCTTCGACGTGCTCAGGTTTTCCTCCTACTCTCGGGCCAAAATAACCAGGTTCCCGCTCGATTCCCGGTTTGTTGTAAAGAGACTCCTGGCAGCGGAGAGAACTGGAGAGTGTTCCGAACCTGAGAGCGCACTGCGCGTCTGCTCTGACCCCCTCTCTGCCTCCATTTGGCACAAGCAGCGCGCTCATTGGCTGCAGGGCTTAACCGTGTCACACAAATCACAACCGGCAGCGGCGGGGCAGCCGGCTCTTCCCGGAGCTTGTGGCGGAGAGAGGGCCTTAAGAATGCCGAAAGAAGCCTTCAAGTTAAGAACGGCCATTAAAACATTTTCCCGCAAGTGTGACAACATGTACAAAAATAAATAAATAAAAAACTGCAGACATATTTTCCTTTCATGAGGTCAACAACTGCTTGGATCACAACAGTTTAACGAAGGCATTTTATTAATACTGACTGACGAGCTTATTTTTGGGTTGATGTGTATTTATTACTGTGAAAACGATTCGCTTCTTTAATCTGCGAGGACGTAAATGTCCTCTATTGTTTAACGGAATTGGTGCTAAACTTTTTAAAGTACATTTTTTTTAACAGGAATTTATTGTACAGGATGTTCGAACCCTCTGGCAGAAATAATAATAAAATGTATACATAACCTATTTTAAAGTCATTAGTAATTCTGAGAGCAGCAGACAGATCGCCTCATTAAACTCCTTCCCAAAATAAAATTCTTCCTGCTTGCCAGAAAGCCAAATAAGGCGGATGAGGATGATTGATATCTATAAGATGCTGGCGAAAAGTTGGTGTTTGAATTTTTTTATTTTATAATATTTTTTATTAAACACACTGTCAGAGCAAAAAAAAAGTTCTCAAGTTATTGCTCTATTTCTTTCATTTTCATTTAAGCAAAACGTCAATGTAGAAACGACACACACACACACACACACACACACACACACACACACACACACACACACACACACACACACACACACACTGACTGCGGCCCCACACCTGGAGGACAATCATAACAAACACTGCCCTTCCAGAGAAACTCAAAACTTGTGATTTTGGCAGAGCAGAAGCTCGGACACTGTAATTTCGCTGAAGTCATGGTCATTATGCTCATCTGCGGTGGAAATCCCGGACTGTGGGCATGCTGCTAATTAAACGAAAAGAAAAAAGTAGAATGACGTGAGATAAAGTCAGCAGGATCGTTCGATTGTGATCAAATTTTAAAAAAGGGGGAATTAAGCGTAATAATGGGAATTAAGACCTACTACTGTATCATGACGTATAATCACAAATTCCAGCTATTTGCAAGCTCTGATACAACATGCTTTTAGGTTTGAATGAAATTTACTGATATATTGAGAATCATCACTGTATTGATTACATTCTCTTATGATGCAGAAATGAAAGGAAGCCCACGAAGTGTTAGTGATGACAGTACTGGTAATAACAGTGATGTGTCAGCTAAGGTATTTTAAGTAGCTGATTACTCAGGTCATTTGGAGCGCTTCTTATTTGTAAAGGCAGGTTTATAGGCAGGGACATTACAGGAGAACAATGGTCTTTATTGGGGTTCTAAAGATTTTGACTTTGCGCTAATCCCAGCTTTACTGAAAAGTTAAATTAAAATAATCATTTTGAAATCATCAAACTATTTATTGTGTGTTTTGTCTCTATTTTGACACTCAGGAGGTGGAGCAGGAACAAATGTTTTCAGATGATCTCAGTTGAACAGATTACTTACAGTACATTCATATGTGTATTATAAACATTTCATTTTTGATGCGGCCCCACTACTCTCTTTGAGTTTGGAGTTAGGCCATATTAAATGATTCCAGAGGAAGTACTTGGATATTTTACAGCACTCATATATGAGAAGTAGATGTTTCGCAACATCTGAGGCTCAACATTTGAAACATTGTGTAAAAATATTATCATTGGTGACCTGAATAAAGAAAATGGTTTTTCAAAAGTCCAACACTTTTCTAAAGGAATGGGTTTCTACAGGTGTCACATAAATACTGTAAAATGAAGTAAAATGTAAAACATTTCCTACTGAATGTAATATAGACTAAAAAGTAGCATAAAATTAAAATACTCAAGTAAAGAATTAATGTATGTTAAGTAAATTTACTGGGTTACCGCCTGTGTATACTTTCATTTTGCCCTCCCAAAGCCTCTGTCTCCAAGACAACCAACATATTATTGGCGAAAATATAGGTCGTTATCTGAACCTTTAAGTCAGGTTGAAATATTGACTGTTACTGTAACAGGCTGATCAATATGCTGACAATGGCAAACTTTCAGATACGTCTCCATCAGCCTGAAAAACAAAGGCCATTTGTTAAAGCAGTTATTAGACACCTAACAGTCGTGTGAAAGTGTGTGCTAGTACTGGCAGCTTTACACAGTGAGGATGTTGCACACACTGAACTTGGAAACTGGAGCTTTCTAATGTGTTAACATCACAAAACACATATTTTACCTGATCGTTTTCCCAACTTTAATCAAAATTAAGAGAAAGCGACAGTAAAGTGAACCGTAAAAGTTGACTTGAAGTCAAGGCTCCAGGTTTATACTTGGTTGTGACTTGCCTTCCTCCAAATGTCGACTCATCTGCCTTTTTGTGTGCTTTACACCTTTGTGTATCTTTGTCCTTAACGACATGTTTTACAGCTTGTTGATAACACCAGCAAAAGAGAACAGAATTCAACCTAGCTAGGTGCTTTTCCATCATAACTAGCTAACTAGTTAGAAAGCTAAACCTGTGTGTTGTAACCTCTAGCCCAATAATTAAATCAATAGGCGAACTTGACATAAAATGTGTATGTGCATGCAGATAAAAATGAGTTAATTAATTAATCAAGAAATCCAGCATAATGTTCTTGGTATGTACAGTTTACAGGAAAAGTGGCAGCTGGATTAACTGCTTGGCCTCCATTGTTTCAGACGAGGTTTCAATCATGAATTATAACTGGATAGTTTAGGGAGATATCAACATAAATGTCTCAAGATAATTAAACAAAACAAAACAAAAAAACAGGATCAGAACAAGATGATTCATTTGGTATAAGCAATGTTTTAATGTGTCTTTTTTAGTTGAATGCCAATACAAATATTAATAAAACAAATCTAATCAAATATATCTGTTCTAAGATAACAATATTTAGATTCCTTTGTAAGTATCCTTAAAATATAATGAGTATAAGTTGCAAAAACGAGCTTCACCTCGAGCAGCTACTGCAGTAAACACAACAGTGTAGTACATCTGCCAGGTCTCTCTTGAAAATAAGATTTTTTACCTGGATAAATAAAGGACTAATAACAATCATGGACACGTGACATTTTCCTTGCTAAAATATACTTCAGCTGGCTGATAAAACTTAGGTCCTTCTATGAAGTTTAAAATGCTATAATTTCTTGTTTCATACAGTAGATTTACTGACACTGATTCTCTGACGTAACACTTAACAGTTAAAGAACTAGAGAATTAGAACGATACCGATAAAAACAATTGAATTCATTTTCTTTTATTGGAAGTTTTTTGTGATACCAATAAAGTTGGCTGAATTGAATGTGAAACATGAACCAACAAATATCAAATAATGTTATTGAAAAGCTCCCATTAGAATGAAACTGTACTGTTTTGACAATATAGCCTTTGTCGTGCCAGCTGGAAAACGCAATAATTTGAAGGTACTGCAGACAAATACAGAAAGACAGTAAAGAGGAGGAGGAGAGAATGCATCCAACTGAGAGATGTCTTGGCATGTATCTTTCTCTTTTCTCTTCTACTGCCTCTAGGATCCGGCTTATTATACCAACAGGCTGATATGTGGAGACTTATTACACATCCCAGCCTGTGCTCCAGCTTTCATCTACAGCCAACATTCCTCCCTTCCCTGATTTCACCTCTCCGAGCACCAGGCACACCCACCTTCGCTGTGTCAGTGCTGTTATTTAGTCGTACAGTCTTGCTAAGTCGTCAAATTTTCTTTCTTTCTTCTTCTTCTTTTTTCTTTGTAATGCAGACTCAAAGGAAAGGTAATGAGTTGCCAGGACTGGATAGAGGTGCAGTTATCCTTTAAAGTCAGTTGTGCAAGTCTGAAAGATAAAAGTTCTTTTAGTCATCTAGTTGATTTCAGTGGAATTCTAATGAAAATTTTATCATGTAACCCAAAATTGAGCTATGCTTTATTCTGGCCACACTGTATACTATGAAGTAGATGTGAGATGAATTATAACTGATCTACTCTGCCTGCACCTTTTATTCAACAAATAACACAGACCGACAACAGCTTTCAAGCACCCACATGGATTTGCTGGCCTGAAGGAAGGTAATTTGTCATCGGTTGTCAGGGAGAGATGAGTTGCTGTCCGCCAGACAGACAGAGACTCAAATGAGGCAGCTTGTGGGGACATGAGCAGGTCAGTTTACCCCTTCAGGGAGAAAGAAAATCAAGATGAGTGAGATAAACTGACACTATTTTACTACAGCACATCTTCACATCGAAATACAAAAACTGATTGCTTATGACAGTCTGTGAGTGTTTTCAGATTCACAATACTAATACTTCTGTTGAGAGACTAAAACCAGCAACAAAATCACCACTGGAATATAAAGGGTGGGGTGGAACAAACACATGGCTTTCTTCCTGTGTGAGTAATCGGTTGTAGCCACTTGTGGGCAGCAAAATTTCAAACCAAAAATTTCCATACACTTTCCTCATGAAGTTAATCATTCTGTTTTCCCTGGACTAACATTACTATTCATTTGTAGTCCCAGTCGTCCGTTCACTTTCATTGTAATTGTGGTATGGTCTCCAGCAGCTGCTATAATACTGTAAGGCTTTTGGCATTATCCAAGAGAGGTCAAACATCCCAAAGCACACCATATCATTCAATTCAATTCAATTCAATTCAATTCAATTCAATTCAATTCAGTTCAGTTCAATTCTTCTTCTTCTAAAATGCCCCTGATCGAGGTACATCTGTTGTTGAAATATGGCTATGTGACAGACAAGTTGTAGAAAAGCTAGAGGCACAGCACAAATGATGATCTAGTTTGAAATGTTGGGTTAAAACTCATGTAAAAGATGTTTACATGAGTGTAGCCCAGTGTTGGAAGTATTTTTCTTTTCAAAATAAGGTTGTCAGTCACTAGGCAGTACAGTCTTCTTGCTGCTTATAGGGTCTACATCACCTTGAGGCGACTGTTGTGATGATTTGACGCAGTGTAAATAAAATTACATTGAATCGAATGCTTAGATAAGAACCAAGACGAACTATGTGCTTCCTATTAAGTGTGTACAAGGACAGTGCAAAGATACAAGTGGCATGGATTGTGTTTTTATGAAGAGTGGCTTTTAAAAAAGACTAAGCTTATTTCAGTTCAAGCACATTATTAATATATTTATATATTTAGCCACATCTCATATTTTTTCAACTGCAAAACAGATGTGCCAAAAATGTTACACAAATGCCATTGTGTGCTGCTGGCATAGTTTGATGTGCTGTAGTGGCTGAGAAGTAGAAATGTAGAAACAGCTAGAACCAAGTTTGTTTCATTACACACTGGCTGTCCCCATTAAGTTGGTTTAAGATGACATCTTACTACCATGTCACTGTTTCAATGAAGAAACCAGAGATTCAATGGCAGAAATGGCTCAGCATATTTCTCATGCCCCCCTTTTTCCTGCTTAAGGCATAGACTTCACCAATTTAAAAATATCCTTCTCTCCTTTAAGTTTTATTTCTTTGAGTCTTTGCAAAATTATTTGTTTTCTTAACATCCACCAGACTAATTCAGAGTTACATTTTTATTTTGAACTTTGAACTTTCTGAATTTGTTTTTTGAAATTTTTAGCAGTTGTGAAGGTCTTTGACCTCTCATCCTAACAAGGCTGAAGAAGTCTATTGGATATTAGATGAAACATCTTACAAACTTAAACAAGTCTAATTACCTTCTTTTTTAAAGCTCTCAAGACTACTATGAGCCGGATCACTGAGAACCCACAAGCATTCTCCACCATTGTCCTCATTTCTACACCGTGCAAAAAAAGTTAAAGGAATAATTTGAAAACACATCAGATCTCAATGGAAAAATGTCATGCTGAATATCCATACTCATACGGAGAGCGTCATGTGTTAGGAATGAAAGGGTGTCATGTTGTTTGATGGAAATAAAAATGATAAACCTACAGAGGGCTGAATTCAAAGACAAACCAGAAATCATAGTGAAAAAAAAGTGGCATTCTGGTCTGTTTTGCTGAACTTTCATTGTATCAACGTAAAATGGTACTCCTGACTGTCAGCCCCCACCTGCTTCTAGAGGCATTCAAACCAGTGACCTGATGGAGGCCTATTGTAGCTCCAGCAGTGCTCATCCTGTTCCTCCTTGTACAAAGGAGCAAATACCGGTCTTGCTGGATGTATTCTCCTCCATGCTCTTGATGTCATATGTGATGTCACTGTCATGTGCCATCCTGGAGGAGAATGACTACCTGTGCAAACCTCTGTAGGGTCCAGGTATTTCCCTAATGCTACCAGTGGTGACAGTGATATTAGCAAAATTTAAAACTAGTCAGGAAATGATCAACTACCCAATCTCCTACTTAACTAACCAGATTAATATCCCAGGCATTGCTTCACTCTGTTTAAGGCTAGGGGGTGGCTGTAGCTCAGGTGGTAGAGCAGGTCATCTACTGATCGGAAGGTTGGTGGTTCGATTCCTGGCTTCCCCTAGTCTGCATGCCAAGTATCCTTGGGCAAGATAGTAACCCCTAATTGCTCTCCAATGCATGCATCGGAGTATGAATGTGTGTGAATGCTACTTAGAACAATGTGCTTGTGGGAATGGGTGAATGCACAAGTTGTGTAAAGCGCTTTGAGCTCAGAAGAGTAGAAAAGCGCTATATAAGAACCAGTCCATTTACCATTAAAAAGCATTCCCTTAATCTTTGTGAGCAGTGTTTAATACACTGTAATAACAACTTTTGAGTGTGATTATCTAGATATGTTTCAGCTTTTTAAAATTATTTTGCTTAAATTATTTTGTTCTTGCCAACGTATTTTGGATTTCAGCAACCATCAGAAAAAAAAAATCTGCTTAAAGGTCAATTTAGGGTCAGTTTTTACCAACTCCAAAAAACCAAGACTTGTGGGATCACTGCAGCTAGATTTTGGATGATGTTCATCATGCAACATACATTATTTAAAGGATGTTCTAATCTCCTGGGGCCTTCTATAACAGGGAACATTTAAAGCTTATGTAGACTTCATATCTTGGTGGAGTTGATTTGGCTGCAAAGAAAATATCAACAATGTTGGCAGGTATAGTGCTAAACTTTTAGTTCATCAGTTTAGGTACAATAGATGTCCAGTTTGAATTACAATTGTGATGCCATCATCGATAAGCCAATCATAAAGACATATCAAGAAAAGACGTATTAGTGATTAGCGTGCTGAATGTTTGAGTAATTTTATCCTGTCATGCCGTGTGACTTCTTTAAAAGACTGTGAGAAAAAAAGAGCTGGAACAGGACAAGCCTTAGCATTTTCCAATAAGTAAGTGTGAACACATCTCAGTGACACACAACACAAACGTACTTGTTAACAAGAGTTCACACATAATAGAGGCGTTTAACCGCATGTGCCTGTGTTACCCAGCAAGGTGAGGTGAGGCAAGGGGTAAGGTAGACGGTGCCTGCGTATCTTTTCTGCTAAGACTGTAATTATGGCATGCCATTATGGAGTGCAGAACAAAGGCGAGCCCTGCAGCTCTGCAGCAGCCGGAGAGCTGGGGATGTACTGCCGCCTCTATTCACACTGCAGTTAATAACAATACTCCTGAATGCACTGCAGACAGCCCGGCGTCAACCCTCCCACGTGTGTCTCCTTAGGTGTGTGTGTGTATGAGAGACTGGAAAGGGGGGATGCCGTGTGTGAGACAAGGAAAGAGAAAGAGAGACTGTGATGGGTTTGCATGTTTGTACATTGCGTAGGTTGCACATGTATACAAGAGAGTTTGAAGAAGGGTCAAGGTTTCAAGCACACCTGCATGTATCTGCTACTGTGACCATCCAGGTATGGTTTACTGAGCCAGGCTCACCATCGTGATAAACAGAGATAAAAATGTCCATATGAACGGAAGGATACAGCTCCTTTGTTCAGGTGTGCCAGGGTGGCTGTATGTTTAGTGTGTATTTTGTTGCTGAGTAAGAGGTGGAATGGGTGGCCAATAGATCATTTTCACAGCAGATGTTTTTACTTGTTGTTGCAGAAAAAGAACAGGTGTTCCTGATAACATTAAGGTAACTCTTGTCTTTGCAGGAGTTCCAGTAACTCATGATGGTGTCACAGCGTACAAGAGTGTATAACATGATGATCATAAAACTGAAGCATGTAAATCCACCATTATTCATCTATAACTGTGCTTTTCCTATTATCACATGCCAGAAAGGCTTAAGAGTATTCTTGAGAGATGAAGCTGTCTGTAAGGGGTACTCCCTACAAACACATTCATAATGGCAATGTTGCATTAGTTAGAATTTGGCAAAATGTAACATAACTGGTGACATGTGTTTACAGATTTTTATTGTATATTATCTCATTTGATCACTTTTGCTCCAAGTGATCATTCCATCATAACGATATAGATATGGAGAAATAAAAAGGGGCACATCAATTCAATTCAATTTAGTTCTATTTTTATATATAGTGCCACAACTCAAGTTAAGTTGAAGGTAAGACAACAACAATAATAATATAATAATACAGAGAAAACCCCCAGCAATTAGACAGCCCCTATGAGCCACCACTTGGCAGCTGTGGGAAGGAAAAACTCCCTTTTAACAGGAAGAAACCTCAGGGAGGTTGCACTGCTAACTGTTTAAGACAACTGCTTGTTTTTGTCTAAATTTTGTATGACCAACTGAAGTGCCAAAAATTAATTGAAAATCTGACCTCATTATTTGAAACTTTGGCTACATGTTGTGTTAATATCTGTAACAGTAACAGTGTATTTAGCAACATATCATATATAATAACAAAGTATCAACCACAGTGGCACAGAAGTTTCAATAGTTACATTTTACTTGCAGTACAGCATTTCCACAATGCTGCATTGTTTTGTTTACTTAAGCAGAGGAACCTCTTTCACCACTGGTTGTCACATTTAATTACACTGACTGTGATTTGGGTGCTGCCATAATGCTTCCTCATGCACTGGAGAGTGAATGGAGAGAGTTGAGCTCTCCAGCTAAAGAGGGACAGACTGACACAATACACAGTTGAATATTGTTATGGTTGGCATATGGCACATTGTTTATATGTGTTTTGCATTTTGTTAAAAAGTACTTTCACAATTCACTCCGGTCACACAACAAACCTGTGTGCTGTTTTTTTTGCGTACTGTAAACATGATGTTGACACTGAAAGAAGTTATCATAAAATTTTAGAACACAGCAGTGAACCAAAGGAATACAGAATATGTTTAACCATCCAAGTATGTTTTTACTAGACGTTTCACCTCAACCACAGCAACAACAGCCCAGAAAAAAGATCTGCTAGAAATCTGCCAACCGCATGAGTTTACATTAAAACTTTCAAAGACATCATCATTATGACAAAATTTAAAGTGAAAACCCTGTGAGGGATTAGATGCTATTACCGAGGGTTTACTTTGTATAGCTGATACTCTGTTTAGATAGCCGGTTAAATTCTTCTGGCATTTAATCCCGTAGAATTGAAACATGAGCTGATGGTGTTCAGGTGCCAAAACAAGTAAGGGCAGTTTGCAGCGTGAGAAATTCATTCCATCTTGTCAAGTCAAACATTTAGACTCTCCATTTAATTAGAATTTACAGTCTACTATGTACAAAGCCAAAACCTCTACAGTAAGAAAGAAATCCATGATATTTAGCAAAGTCAGTACTGTGACATTACAGTTACTGTACCAAATTTTCATTTGGACTTTCTGAAACAGTTTGACCATTCAATGAACTTAACAGTGCAGACAAAAACGAATAAAAAAATACTGATGAAAGAACATATGATAACAGCCTCAGCAGCTGTGTTCTCAGATCTTGCCCCTATCCCCCAGCTGACCCCTGGGTATTTAGAAACCAATTTAAACTAGTCTACTCAGAGTGTTTCTGAGGGAAAGCATGTCTTAATTGACAAATGGACCAGATGCAGGGACTCTTTCACAGAGAAAAGCAGACTTTTCTGATGAACAGCCAACTTTTAACTGCTAGAAGAGCTGTGTGTTGAGCCGAGTAGCCACAGTTCATCTGTAGCATTAGCCTTACATTAAAAATTGTGGGTAGCTGTATAAAATGGAAATATAAACAAAATTATGTGATTTTCAAATCATTTGGATTTATGATTCATTTAAGTTGACAATTCAAATTCAATTTCAAATGAGCTGAGAAAGCAAAGGACTTGAAGATTTATGTAAAGCTAAAAATGTGAAACATTTCAGGGTTAAGATGAGTAATAACATGATTGGGTAAAACAAGAACATTCCACAGTGGACGAGTCAATTTACAAGTATCATTCTTCAAAGTAAACATTTCAAAGATTTGAGACATTTCATAATAACAGATTCAGAGAATCCAGACAATTTACTGTACGAATGACAGCAACATCAGGAAGAAGGAACACGAGAAGCTGGAGAAATACCAAGGGCTCAGAGAAGAGCTCGAGAGGATGTGGAGGGTGAAGGTAACGGTGGTCCCCGTGGTAATCGGAGCACTAGGTGCGGTGACTCCCAAGCTAGGCGAGTGGCTCCAGCAGATCCCGGGAATAACATCGGAGATCTCTGTCCAGAAGAGCGCAGTCCTGGGAACAGCTAAGATACTGCGCAGGACCCTCAAGCTCCCAGGCCTCTGGTAGAGGACCCGAGCTTGAAGGATAAACCGCCCGCAGGGGCGTGCTGGGTGTTTTTTTTATATATTTAGGGGTGCAACGATACTCGTATCGATATTGAACCGTTCGATACAGTGCTTTCGGTTCGGTACGCATATGTATCGAACAATACAAAATTTTTAATTTATTTTATCAACTTTCCTTCTGACGATGCTGTCTGTGTTGAGCGCTCAGTGGATCTGCGCTCGACAGTGCAGCCTAGGCGGAGTAGTCGAACGCAGATTCACTGAGCGCAGGGCAAGCTAGCGAGACAGAAGTTAAGCTCTCCTTGCAACATGGAGGTCCTATTTTGACCTCGGGACTTCCAGGCCATATTCGGCACAGATGTTCCTGTACACTATGCCGGCCACTTGGTTATGGCGTTCCATGTATGCCTTGCCTGCTAGCATCTTGCACCCTGCTGTTATGTGCTGGATTGTCTCTGGGGCATCTTTACACAGCCTGCACCTGGGGTCTTGCCTGGTGTGATAGACCCCAGCCTCTATGGATCTTGTGCTCAGAGCTTGTTCTTGTGCTGCCATGATTAGTGCCTCTGTGCTGTCTTTCAGTCCAGCTTTGTCCAGCCACTGGTAGGATTTCTGGATATCAGCCACCTCCGCTATCTGCCGGTGGTACATACCGTGCAGGGGCCTGTCCTTCCATGATGGCTCCTCTCCCTCGGGTTTTAGTTTTTAATTAAACTGTTTTAAACAGTGTTTTAGCTTTTTATGAAACTGAGTTGTAGGATAGCAAGACTTTTAACTTAACTTGTGATGCCTCAAAGGCATTTATGTTATTTATCTTTAATGTTTGCTTTAAAATAATTATTTTGTATGTATTTAAGTTAAAAAGAACAGTAAAAAGAGTTAAAAATGTTAAGAAGCTTTAATTTTGAAGGTGAACTTGCTAATAACCTCACTTCCTGGTGGGTTACCTGTATTGCTTCATTTCCTGTTTAATTCCTCTTCCTGGTTGCTCTAAGAGGGAGAGGGACATGCGGTCTTGCTCTGAGGCTTATCCACAGCCATCCACTTGGGAACATTGTTCAGGCAACGCCTTTTCACCGCTTGTCAAATGAAGATTCTGAGTAAAAAGTCAACTCTACTCGGACTCGTGTATTCATTGACAGAGGTTTAGCTTGGTGTTTGATCAGAGTTGCTACACTCTGCAACAGAACACTACAGTGAAAAGGCGGCACTCGATGGTCCTACGTGTTCGTGATGGCAGCAAGCAACAAGTCATCGGTATCAAATACCAGGAGCAACGTGACATCAGCATCATCTGTAAGTGCGGCTCGCGCCAGAGCTAAAGCAGAAGCTGCTAAGGTACGAGCATCATATGCTAGCCAGGAGGCTAAATTAAAATTGGAAAAGGCTGCTAGAGAAGCAGAAAGGAAAACTAGAGAAGCTCAAAATCAGTTGGAAGCTGCTAGAATTGATACAGAGCTGGAAGTGCTAACATTAAATCGTGAAGCAGACGCAGCCATCGCTGAAGCACAGGTGTTAGAAGATGTAGCAGAAATGCATGGAAATGTAGAAAATATGAAATCTGAGTCAGAAGACAGGCTTAGATTGCAACGTACTAGTGAATATGTTTGCTCTCAAAATGATCAGAATCAGTCTACCTTCGCACCAGTATCTGTCCCACCTGTTAAATCTGTAGACCGTACAGAATCACAAGACAGTTTCAGAACATGGCATCCACCTGTAAGCTTAGCGGAATTCCAACATAGCAATAGCAAGCCCAAGCCTGAAGTGGATAATGGGACGCATCCACCCACAACAAACCTGTCTAAACTGACCAGAGCTGAATTGAAGACCGACGTCGAAAGAACAAACCCTCGCATGTATATAGGTGCTCAATCACAAACACCCCGGCATATGCTTCCAGTGAGCGTGTCACAACCACCAGACCCTCTGGCACAATATTTGGCGCGACGTGATCTCGTTACGTCAGGACTGTACCAATTTGATGATAAGCCAGAGAATTTCCGTGCATGGCGGTCCTCATTCACTAACGCTGTGGCTGAGGTTCAACTTACAGAAACACAAGAATTAGACCTCATGACCAAATGGTTAGGAAAAGAGTCTGGACAGCAAATAAGATGCATACGCTCAGTGCATGTGAATAATGCTGGTTTGGCTCTGCGCAAGGCATGGGAGAGGCTGAATGACTGCTATGGTGCCCCTGAGATGATCGAGCAGTCACTGTTTCAGAGACTTGACAGTTTTCCAAAAATTGCAGCCAAAGATCACATCAGATTACGTGAACTTGGGGATTTGCTTATGGAGATACAAGGCGCAAAGGAGGATGGATACCTCACTGGGCTGTCATATCTAGACACCTCCAGAGGTATCGGACCCATTGTAGACAAGCTCCCATATGGGCTCCAGGAGAAGTGGGTGTCATCTGGGTCGTGGTACAAAGAAGAGAATAACGGCTGCTTCCCTCCCTTTAGTTACTTTTGTAACTTTGTTTGTCATGAGGCAAAGAAGCGAAATGACCCCAGCTTTATTCGTCAAAGCAACGGCGCAAGCCCCACAAAACAGAAAGATTACCTATGAAGAGCTTTAACACCAACAAGTCTATCGCGGTTCACAAAACAGATGTCTCTACAATCAACAACGACGCTAACAAGAACTGCCCATTGCACAATAAACCTCACCCACTTAAAAAATGCAGGACATTCAGAAACAAGTCCATCGATGACAGGAAGGCCTTTCTAAAACAGAAAGGAATATGCTTCAAGTGTTGTTCTTCAACTTCACATGTTGCCAAAGACTGCAAATCTTCCGTGAAATGCTTAGAGTGTGAAAGCATCTATCATGATGCAGCCATGCACCCTGGCCCACAACCTCAACTCACCAAGGCTCCTCCACCACCACAAGAGAACGGCGGGGAGGGAGAAGATGACTCTAATGTAACTGATGTTAGAACCAGCTGCACAGAGGTTTGTGGCCCCGGCCAGTGGGGTCGTTCTTGCTCTAAGATCTGCCTTGCAAAGGTCTACCCCAAACATTCAAAACACAAAGCCATTAAAGCTTATGTAATTCTGGACGACCAGAGCAATCGCTCATTAGCCAGGCCAGAGTTCTTTGAGCTGTTTGGTGTGGAGAACAAACCACTCTTATACCATCTCAGAACATGCTCCGGCGTCATCGAAACGTATGGCAGGAAGGCAGAAGGATTCCAGATAGAGTCGTTGAACGGCAACGTTCTCATACCTCTTCCACCACTCCTTGAGTGCCCTGAAATCCCTAACAATTGAGCTGAAATCCCAACACCAGGTGCAGTTTTGCATCATCCTCATCTCCACCATATAGCCAAACACATCCCTGATCTAGACCCAGAAGCAGAGATACTCCTGCTGCTCGGGAGAGACGTGCTTAGAGCACACAAGGTCAGGCAGCAAGTTAACGGGCCACACAACGCTCCCTTTGCACAACGTCTCGATCTAGGCTGGGTGGTGATAGGGGAGGTGTGCCTAGGTAATGTGCATAAGCCAACAGTTGACACATTCAAGACCCATGTGCTAGACAGCGGTCGCCATTCCATATTTCAGCCCTGTGCAAGTTTCATGCAGGTCAAAGAAACACAGCCAAGCTTCAACAAGTCTAACAAAATGCCAGAGAGGATGCTAGGACACACAGTGTTTAACCAATCTGAACATGATAACAAACCTGCCCCATCAATAGAAGACATCCTCTTCCTAGAGATCATGGATACAAATGTCCACAGAGATGACACTGGTAGTTGGGTTGCTCCATTGCCGTTCAAAGAACCACGGCAACGTTTGCCAAATAATAAAGAGCATGCGGTTAAGAGGTTTGAATCCTTGCAACGCCAATTCAGGAAGAAACCCGAGATGCAGAAGCAATATGTGGCATTCATGGAGAAGATCATTGCCAACGGTCACGCAGAGGTGGCACCACCCTTGAGGGAAGATGAAGAGTGCTGGTTTCTTCCATCATTCGGGGTATACCACCCACAAAAGCCCAACCAAATCAGGGTGGTTTTTGATTCCAGCGCTCAGTACTGCGGGGTCTCCCTCAATGACGTGCTTCTGACTGGTCCCGACCTCAACAATTCTCTCTTGGGTGTCCTTCTACGCTTTCGAAGGGAGAGAGTAGCTATCCCGCCGACATGTGCCACGTGCATACACATCAACCTCGCTCACCAAAGCTGTGCGCACAGAGTTGTTTGTATTCTCAGATGCCTCAACTATGGCCATTGGGGCTATCGCTTACTTGAGAGCCATCCAGGAGGATGGAAAAGTGGAAGTAGGATTTGTTATGGGCAAAGCCAAATTAGCACCCCAGTCTGAACCAACAATCCCGAGGCTCGAACTCTGCGCTGCTGTCCTTGCAGTAGAAATGGCAGATCTCATCCGAGAGGAGCTGGATCTGAAATTGGATGCTGTCAGGTTCTACACGGACAGTAAGGTGGTACTCGGGTACATTTGCAATACGACAAAACGCTTCTACACATATGTCCATAACAGAGTCCAACGTATCCGACAATCTACCAGACCAGAACAATGGCATTATGTGTGCACGGAAGCAAACCCTGCGGACCATGCATCCAGATCTCTGCCTGCATCCCATCTGACACAGAGTTCTTGGTTCACCGGACCTTCATTCCTGCATCAGTTATCTGCAGAAACAACACAAACCAGTGAGACGTTTGAGCTCATCGACCCGGGAAATGACTCAGAGATTCGACCACAGGTACGCACCTACACTACTCATCTGAAGGAACCTGTACTTACCCCTGATCGCTTTCGCCGTTTCTCCACCTTTACCTCTCTACTGCGAGCAGTGGCTTTCCTTATCCATGTGGCAAGATCTCACAAACATTCAAACCAAAACAGCAGGTGTACAGGATGGCACACATGTCGCTTACCTCGTACTGTGGATGAAATAGCTCAAGCAAAACATGTCATTCTGCAAGCAGCACAAATGCCAGCCTTTGCCAAGGAACTGTCAGCCCTCCAAGCAAACAAAGTGGTGCCCACAAACAGCCCGTTGCATAAACTCAGTCCAACTTTGGAGAGTAGTCTCATCTGCATTGGAGGCAGACTGAAACATTCTCAACTAACGTGTGAAGAAAAGAACCCAGTAATCCTACCCAAGGACAGCTACGTTTCCTTACTGCTCGTACGACATCACCATGAGCAGGTGAGACATCAGGGTCGACATCTCACAGAAGGTGCAGTAAGGGCAGCTGGACTGTGGATTTTGGGTGGGAAGCGACTAATCAATTCAGTCCTACACAAATGCGTAATCTGCCGGAAGCTGCGTGGGAGACCGGAAGAACAACGTATGGCTGACTTACCGCCGGAACGTCTCAAGGTTTGCCCTCCCTTCACATACGTGGGGCTTGACGTCTTTGGACCTTGGTCTGTTGTAACCAGACGCACCAGAGGAGGACAGGCAGAGAGCAAACGGTGGGCCATGATGTTTAGTTGTTTGAGTTCAAGGGCCGTCCACATTGAGCTGATTGAGTCTATGGACACATCTAGCTGTATAAATGCTCTCAGGCGGTTCTTCGCTCTCAGAGGCCCTGCAAAGGAACTTCAGTCTGATTGTGGGACCAACTTCATTGGAGCTAGCAAGGAGTTGGAGATGGGTAATACTGTACAGGGGTACCTCAGCAAGCAAGGATGTAGCTGGAACTTCAGACCTCCGCATGCTTCCCACATGGGAGGCTCATGGGAACGGATGATTGGTGTTGCCAGGAGAATCCTTGATTCAATGCTCTTGCAGCAAAAGAGTCGCCTGACCCATGAAGTGCTGTCAACACTAATGGCAGAAATTACAGCTATCATCAATGCACGTCCACTCCTACCTGTGTCTACAGACCCAAACCAACCTTTCATTCTTTCACCAGCCATGCTCCTCACACAGAAATCAGGAGTTCCACCTCCTCCAGGAGATTTCACAGACAAGGACCTCTTCACAAAACAATGGAGGCAAGTTCAAGCACTCGCGAACCAGTTTTGGGCCCGTTGGAGCAAAGAATACTTACCATCCTTACAACAAAGACAAAAATGGACAGTGACACGCAGAAACCTTCAAGTTGGGGATCTGGTCCTCCTCAGGGACAAGCAGACCATCCGCAACTACTGGCCCATGGCCATAGTCACAGCAACCTTTCCTGGGAAGGATGGACATGTGAGAAAGGTTGAAGTAAAACGACCGACCGGTGAACAAAAAAAAAAAAAAAAAAAAAAAAACGACGACGTGACACAAGAACCTTCCTTAGGCCAGTTGCAGAAGTAGTTCTTCTTCTGCCTAAGGACTGATTTAAGGACTGTTGTTTGGACTCATTCAAGTTCATAGTGGCCTCACATAGGCCAGGCGGGGAGTGTGATGCCTCAAAGGCATTTATGTTATTTATCTTTAATGTTTGCTTTAAAATAATTATTTTGTATGTATTTAAGTTAAAAAGAACAGTAAAAAGAGTTAAAAATGTTAAGAAGCTTTAATTTTGAAGGTGAACTTGCTAATAACCTCACTTCCTGGTGGGTTACCTGTATTGCTTCATTTCCTGTTTAATTCCTCTTCCTGGTTGCTCTAAGAGGGAGAGGGACATGCGGTCTTGCTCTGAGGCTTATCCACAGCCATCCACTTGGGAACATTGTTCAGGCAACGCCTTTTCACCGCTTGTCAAATGAAGATTCTGAGTAAAAAGTCAACTCTACTCGGACTCGTGTATTCATTGACAGAGGTTTAGCTTGGTGTTTGATCAGAGTTGCTACACTCTGCAACAGAACACTACATAACTTGAAGTCTAAAAAAGTCAAGAAAATAGATTTATTAATCACATGGGACAATAAGGACTACAAGCTAGCTCTACAAACCAATGAGCATTGGTATGTAGGAGAGTAAACGCAATAACTAAACTAAGCTAAACAGACCTTTGATGGTCTGTCCCCTGGACCTGTCAAATAATCCAAGAAGACGCTAATATTAAAAAAGATCATAGCAAAACTCCAATTACTTTAAAACTTGAATACATGAAACATTCTTAGTCCTGGCTCTCCACATATTAACACTTGGTGAGGGCAGCTTCTAGTGTGATGCTTTGACTTCACTAGAAATAGATGTAAAACCCAACATTTGATCAAAAAAATACTGATTGAAATTGTCTGTAAGTATCTTTATGTGAAGAGAATTTAATGATTACACATTAGTCAACAAAATACTTTTGACGTTTTCCATTGTGCACGAGTCCATGTTTGTGCTCGTATCATTCAGAAAAAAGTTGCCTGTAATTTACCTCGGTTAAACTGCTTTACCACTTCAAAATGAAATACCTCATGATCATAATTATCACTTTTTTGAAGAGGTACTGGGAACAAAGCCAGAACCGGTTGTTAATACAGAAACCCTCAGGCCGGCCTGTATTTACCGTTTTTCTTAATGACACTTCAGTCGACTTGGTGGTAAGTCCGTATATGTTAACATATGTGGTTCAAATCTGAGTCTCCGCAACTGGGCGTACAAATGTGAGACCACAAGTAAAGAAAATGTCACATACATTTTGAATCTTGTTAAAAAATCTAATTGAAAAGTCCAATATTCTTGGTGTGTGTTGAGGTGTGTTTGGGCATTTTGAATCCTCCTCTGTAAAAACGCAAATCAGAGAAAATAGGCAGTTGCTTCCACTGGGGCAGAAAGAAAATTCAGGAAACAGACTCAAAACTTTTGTGAAACTTTTATCGAGACATCCACGGTGAAATGCTGGTAGTTCTTTGTCCAAATCAAATGTTTCATCACGTTTTCCCTCTGAGGAAATGGTTTAGAGATGCTATTTGTTCTTTAGCTTTACAAGTTTTAATCGCCTGATTTTTTTTACTAATCTTCCTTGGGATAATTTGTTTAAAGAGCCTTTAATTCCTCAGTGGAAACCTTGAATCTTATTCTGCTTCAGGTGCAACAACACCAGTTTCCACATGAGACAGCAGTGTGTGAGCTGCTATCATGTATGCTTTGGAGAGAGTGGCATTAACAAAACGGAAAGCGCAGGAGAAGAGCTGAAGATGTTAAGACTTTTACTAGGAGTCAGCAGAATGGTCAGGATAAACAATGAGTATATCAGGGGGACAGCTCAGGTCAAGAGGGATAGTAGATGTATTGGGCACAGGATGTTGACTATCGAGCTGCCAGGCAGGAGGAGAAGAGGCCGAGTAAAGAAAAAGAATTTCAGAGTAGATGTCCTACTAACATAGCCTAATTCTGTAAGGAGAGGTCATTTAGAACTGAACATGAACATGAACTGAACATGATTTATTCAGAAATAGAACTAAATTTAAAAACTAGACTCCGATTTCCCAACATAGAAGAACAAATACCCAGCAATGATAGAGATTAGGACAGCACTTCCTGGAGTCCAGTCACTGCTGATAGTGGAGATGAAGATGGAGGCTCTGAACGACCAGGATGAGGCAGAAATGCAGAGCAGGCAGATCACACAAGATCTGAGAGTGAAAAAAAGCAGAATAACAGAAGAGGAAAGAAGGCTGATTGGATTGGGGAAGGTGGGCAAAAAAATGACTGGTCTAGGATAATTGTTAGAACTGAGTTTGACAGTGTGGGAATAAGGAAGAGCAGACTTACAGCTCAAACATCCAGGAATTCAGCCAGAAGTAAAAAAAAGATCTTCCTTTTTAAGCATAGGCTTTTCTGTTCATTTTCAGCATCACTTGAGTCGCAAGCAAGCATTGTTGGACAAAATTGCATGATTATTTTATGTTATCTGTCCATTAGAGTCCAAACACCCATCACATCATAGCAAACCATCTAAGTGTTGTTTTATTTATTTATATAGCTTTAATGCACATAAAAAAACAGCTGCTTGTTTAAGTAAAATAAATGGATTTTTTTTTTTTTTTGCGCTAGTAAAGTTGTGGAGTTGTATTTTGTCTCGCAGAAATTATATCGTCAGTTATATCGTTATCACAAATTTTCAAATATATATCGTGATAAATATTTTTGGCCATATCGCCCTGCTCTACCTCTGACGGTCGGTTTCTGTTGGAATAAATGTGATCAAATCCATAAAATCAGTGTGGATTCAATTACTACATTCACTGTGAACTGACTTTGTTGACAATAAAATCTTTTCTGTCTCCACCCACACCCACACAATATCACAACAGATGCTACATTGTTTCCTGGCAACAGCAGCAAACTGCTGCACTTTGATGAGAAAGGCATTACTTAGAGCACGACTTGGAACAATTAAAAGCCTTACCAAACATCTTTTTTGTTCACTTTTAAATGTGTGGCAGGTAGGCCATGAGTTATTTTCTCATCATATATAATACTCTGTGACGTCCTTGAAGAAATGTTCTGGAACACAGTGATCTTTGGCTGGATGTCACCTCACGTTTCCCCTGAGGCCAAAAGTCGAGAGATACACTAACCCAGTTTGTTCTGCAGGAATTTCTGTAATTGTCTTTGATGTATTTCAATTTCATTTTCCACACCCTATGTTCTTCTCAAGGTGTGTGAATGCAGGCTGCAGGTGTGTTAGCTTTGATGTTTGTAGGTGTGCGTGTTTCACTGGGTGGGAACGTGTTTCTATTTACAAATTCTGTGAGTATGCGTGGATGTCAGAATCAGGATGGTTTCTGGGTTTGGTGGGCTGGTTCACTTGAAGGTGCATTTAGATAACTGATATCACGGGCAGATTAAAAGAAGAACACAGGTCAGTGTCTTCACACAGAAAGAGGCAATGCACAATAGGGGTATATATTGTGAAGTTACAAATGATCCCCTAGTACCAAGAATATGGAGAGGGAGAAATCCCCTTTTATAGGAAGACTTCTTCCATAATAAAGTTCATGGATTGACGGTGAAGGGATAGAGAAGGCAGAAAAGAGGAACACAGGGAGACCGCAAACAGCAAACAAGACAAACACAAATTACAGGAAAAAAATCCACCAACGTTAATGGCATGAGAAAGTAGCACATAAAGGAGACGAGACAGGAAGTACTAAGGTAAAGTCCCCCAGCAGGCTGAGCCTGTAGTAGCAGAACTAAAGGATGATTCAGGGCAACCTGAACAAATGTAAAGCTCTTGGAGTCATCTTTTTTATTTATTTATTTATTTTTACATGCATTCATTAACTGGATAGTTAAGTTTGGGAGCTACTAATTCCTGCAGCTGTTCATCAAATTAATAGTTAATGGCTATTAATTCGACACATGCTTATGCACATGCATCGTGTATAAAAAAAGCAAACAGTATCTTGTTGTTTGCTTCCAGGTCCTCCTGTCATGTAAGAGCTGTTTTGATGTTTTAATGTGGATGGCATGTTTGACATGTGCCATTATGCCGTCATTACAGCTTGTCAGGGTTTTCCTTGTGATGTCAGCCTGGCACTCTATGTTAGGGATAAAGCAGATTTATGCCAACTTCCTACTAATGTTCTCAGCTTACTTCATTTGTTCATATTGACAGACTTTACTGAAATGTTTAACTGTAAGAACACTTTATAACACCGGGTCCCGTTATGCTCTAAGGGCTGTAAGGAGGACTCAGCCTGTATTCAGCTCCAAAAAATATTCTTGAGCTACTTTTTCAAACAGTTCCATAAGCAGCTTTTTTCCCAAGAAAAACATTCTGCTAGACTTTTCAAATATCAGCTGGATCGCCATTTGGTCTGGGCTTCTGCTCCAACAGGCGTTCTGGCCCATTTCAACCCCTAAACATTACCCTTTGTGTATACACCAGGATGTACCTGATGAATTTGTGATATAGTTTAGTGAAACATGCTAACTAGTTTCTATGAAATGATAAAAATCAACCCGATGTTTCTTCTGGTTTGATCAAATTCGCCTTGGTCACTTTACATATAACACTTGTTTGTAAAACTTTAGTAAAAGTAGTAATTCATTTTTCCCTTAAACATTAAAATTATGAGTATTAACATTCGTATATTATAATTTCTATGTATTTTCATCATAATTTTTTCTGAATTATAAGTTGTTTTCGTCATTGTGTCATTGCTGACATCATTTATCAGCAATGATGACACTGGCGCACAAACACGTTATAGACCCTTTAAACATGTATTTGTGACCTGGCGATAACAATGATCAGAATTCTTCAAATGTACCATTTTACAGCCATATCAGGTTATTACTATTTCTACTGCTAAGTGAGTAAAATCCATGCAACAAATATCTGTAACTGAGTTGGGATTAGTCAAAACAATAAACAAATTTATGATTTGACCCCTTTAAAATTTACTTATAAATTTATCTGAGATGTTGTGAATTACTTTTCTTATTCTTTCCAGTTCATACTGGCTCAGCAATCATAAATGTTGTTTTGAATTTATCATCCTCTTACTCGTATTTCAGTGGGCTCTGAGAGAAATGCTGAAGCCTTTTAATCCCCAGTAGAGATTTAAAATGCTGAGTAGCTAGTGCTGAATTAGCAACAACTGCAGTATATATCCAGCCAAGTCATTAAAGATCTCACAATTTCATAATTTTACTTTTTGATCACTCCGTTGTTTTTTTAAAATGTTTCTTCTTTCTTCTTATTGTCAGAAGAATTCTAAGCAGCGCTCATCATAGTCTTTATCATTACTACTATGCAGTGAATACATTATGAATGATCAAAAATTCACTATTAGCCTTGAGAAATGTGTTAAATAAAGGTTGAAAAAAAGAAGCAAACATAAAAACAACAACATAAAAGTCTTTGTTGAACTGAAGCTCACAACAGACACATTAACAGGTGCGTGTCTGAAATCAAGCAGTGCTTATAACTCCACATGTCCTCCACTGAGACACGAGGCCAAAAGCAACAGACTGAGTCGACATTTGTTTCTTTCTCAGTGTTTCTCAATTTCTTTCTCGTTTTTTTGTCTCCTTCTTCCTTTTTCTCTTTTTTAACTGTCCAAACATACACACACAAGCATAAACAAACACAGCTACATGCATGCGCCCTGCCAAAGAGAGATGATGAATACCCTAGGCGGATGGACCGAATTAAAAACAACATTAATGAAAAAGCTCTAATTGCAGCCATTTATCAGCCTGTCCAGTGTTGAACTCCAAGCCTTACAGATACAAATCAGTGTGACTCCTTAAATTGTGTATGCGACTGAGCAGTGTGAACATTTTCCACACTGGAATTTCTGTGCACTCAGTTTTTATGCAGTGCAAAAAACGCCCCCAAAAAACAACAACAAAACCCCACAAAAACTACCAAAAAACACAAGTTTAATTCAATTCAAGCCAGTTCAGTTTTATTTATATAGCACCAAATCACAACAAAAAAAACATATTATATGTACACATTATAAACTTATATTAACTGTGGCCAAATGCTACAAATGCTGAGCATTTACAATGCTCTGTTTCCAACACTTTGCACAGCATGATGTCACCTGTCCTCTCAGGGACAGCCAGGTGACGTCTTACCAAATCGAGTCCTGTTACGTGAACTTTGAGTTTCATAGGCTGTCTTCACAAGATTGTATTAATGAGTCACCATAGAGCTGCAGCCAAAAAATATGAATTTTATGCTTTTGTCAACATATTTAATATAATTCAGCTCAGTTCAATTCACCAAATCACAACAACAGTTGCCTGAAGGCATTTTATATCATAAGGTAAAGACCCTACAATAACAGAGAGAAATCCACAACAATCAGATGACCCCCTATGAGCAAGCACTTAGAGAGAGTGGGAAGGAAAATCTCCCTTTTAACAGGAAGAAACCTCCAGCAGAACCAAGCTTCAATATACAGATTATGATAGAGAGGTTAAGCAGATAGCCACAGTTCATTTTTTTGAATTTGTATTGGTTTCAGTATTAGTATAATTTATTTATGTAAGCATTAAGACACCATGAACAAATTTATGCCAACTATCATTCTGATATTAGGTACGTGCTAGCCTTCTGTCCACAACAACCAGTTGCTTCTTCCTGTTTTGGTGTAACTACTCCCAAAATCACTGCTTCAACAATGGATGCCATCCAGGCAGCGTGTCCACTCATAAATCCATAACTGGACAATCAGCAGGTATAAGCTGAATGCTAACATTTTACTGGCAAAATCAACTCCCATTTATGAAAAAATGCAACTATTTAAATCTGATATACATTTAGTTCAGGTATACTGGAAAGCTACAAAGTATTGTGGTCTTTTCTTTTGGTCAACAAGTCAGCATAAAGAATTGTTGTAGTTATTTAGCTGCGTTCACTCCTATTTGTTGTGGACTGTCCCATCAGCACTCTCTGCTGAACTGAACTTTCTGTGGTTTAATAAGGAATGTTGTGGTTAGCTCTGCTCTGAGATACCTCTGGCTTTGATTGCTGAAGCTGCATTAACCTGTTATTCAAACCTTCTTCTGTTTACAAATAGCAACCAATCAGAATAAAGATGGCTCAAGGGAGGAGGGAAGTAGCTGAAATCATTTGTTACTGGTAGTGGATGAGCGGAGCAGCTGCACCATGACCCAGAAAAAGCAAATTAAGGATTACTAACGTGTCATACAAAGCTCCAACTGCAAGAAAAATGCAGCTGAAAATGAGCATTAAAGGTTCCCTTTATTTTTTTGTTAAACAGATCACCCCCACGAGATGTATTAGCTTGTGTCTTTTCATCACATACTGCAGGTGCTGCATATAAACTACAAAAGACATGAACAAAAGAGAAAAGTTTCTCACTTTTATTTGCATAAAAAATAATAATGCTGAGAGCTTCATAAATTCTGTAAGTTAACTCTAAGTTCTCTTTAACTGTCAGACCACTTCTTTGAAAATCAGCAGCTCTTGAAGTCAATGAAAACATTTGAATTGTTGGACAACAATACACTTGCACTTACCACAGCCTGTCTTAGCAATGACAGAACCCTATATCCACCAAATAAATCTAGAAGTTCCCTAAAAATGACCAGTTTATCCAACTATTGTAATGTGAGAAAAATAAGATGACTCCAGCCCATTTTGCAACAAACCAGTTATAAAGTAAAAAACTTAATTAAGAAAGAAACAAACAATGTGATTGTTTCATGGTTATAAGGTGTTTTAGGTGTTGGTCAAGTTAGATGGTGAAGCAATGCCACTAATTCAGATTGCGCTGATAACTATTTGCTTTGCTTTTGGTGATTTCGTGTATGGAAAAGTTTCCTGGTTGTGTCATATGTGGATATTTTTCTTACTGTTTCTTTTCTGTTGGCAGAACACAGAGAAAATGTGTTCTCTGATGAGTTTTCCAGTTTGAAGGTTTGATACAATCAAAGCATCATTTAATCTGGAGTTGAGTTCATCAGATTTTGCTACCATGCCATATAAGTTTTGTTTTTCCAAATTAGTCTCAGAATCTTAGACAAAGGCTCAGAGACTGTTTCCTTAAAACGTGTTTATGTGCCCTCACAAGTAAGTGCATTCACCTTTAAAATTAAAGTAAAGGGTGGGGAAAGGGATACAAGACTAAACTTGCCAGAGCAGCAGTCAGAATAGCCACAATCCATGAGGCTTTTATATATCACTGCTTTCACAAGATATTTCAACATACAAGAACCATGCAGTGTGAAAAGACTTAGTGACATCTCCTATTCACACAAATTTCACTGCTAAGTACAGGAAAAAAACTTATTTTTTTGATGATGCCACTGCAGAGAAGCTATAACATGATGAGATCGTGAAGAAAGATCAAAATTTGGCAGTTGTGCTACTTTAGTAAAACTGTACAATGGGCATAGGTTATCTGTAATCACACACTATATTATTTTATAACCTTGTTCACGAGTGACAGGAGAAGGGAGCGAGAGATCGACAGACGGATTGGTGCTGTGGCCGCAGTGATGTCGACACTGTGCTGCTCTGTTGTGGTGAAGAGGGAGCTGAGTGTAAAAGCAAAGCTCTCAATTTACCGGTCAATCTACGTTCCTACCCTCACCTATGATCACGAGCTGTTTGTAGTGACCAAAAGAACGAGATCGTGGATACAAGCGGCGGCAATGGGCTTCCTCTGAAGGGTGGCTGACCTCTGGCCATCCGGGAGGGTCTCAGAGTAGAGGTGCTGCTCCTTCACATCGAAAGCATCCAGTTGAGGTGGTTCAGGCATCTGACAAGGATGCCTCCTGGGCGCCTCCTGTCTGAGATGTTCTGGGCATTTCCCATCGGAAGGAGGCAGACCCAGAACACGCTGGAGAGGTTATATATCTTGGCTGGCCTGGGAACGCCGTGGTGTTGGTTAACTTCAGATGGATGGATATTATTATATAGAATTTTACTATAGGTATTTTGCTTTGCTTTGTTAACTTGTTTAAACCATGTATTTAAAATTGCATCTGATTAATAAAACCAGGTAAATAAAAGTCACAAATTATAAAATCTATTATAACTTATAATATGTAAATCGGTAATGGCTAACCCTGGGGTAGCTGTAGCTCAGGTGGTACATCACCTCATCTGTTATTTGGAAGGTTGGTGGTTTGATCCCGCCCATCTGTACGCAAGATACTAACCCCAAATAAATGAGCAGCATTTTGTAAATCAAGTGACAAACAAATAATGATTCTTACAGACACAAATAAAAAATTATAAATTGTTTGTTTATTTTTTAAAGTCCTTTATTGCTTTTGTCCAAAACATAGGGTTAGAGTGAGTAAGGATTTGGGGTTAGGATGACTTAGACTTCAGGGTTACCCAGATGGACCTATGCAGGCCAAACACTTGATCCCTCAGTAAAAACAAGCTGCACTTGAAATGCATTATAGGGCAAAATGTACTGGAGATACGTGCTACACTGAAGCTCCTGGTGCACAGTTTTTGTGCAGATGTTAATGTCAGGGGAGGTTTGGAAATCTGCACTTACAGAGTCACCAGAGTGTTGGCGACTTTCACACACTTTGTGCCTCTTAACTCGATGACCCTGCTCTGTAATTTCATGTGGTCAGCCCATTCGTGGCTGAGTTGTAGTGGTTCTTAAAGACTTCTGCAATAAAACCCTTTACTACCAGGAGAGAAAAGAATTTACAACTGACTTGTGCAACACTGGCATCCTGTTACAGTACCATCTTTGAATTTGGTGAGCTCTTTTGAACAACCCATTTTTTTTCACAAATGTTTGTAAAGGCAGATGTGCTTAGTTTGAACTAGAATTCAAACTGAGCGTTGTGGCCCAGTATATTTGTCCATACAGTGCATTATGTCAGCCAAAGTCAACTTTAGACACAGTATGGTATCGACAACACGAGTTAATGGCGAGCAGTTATCCAAGCTGCTGCTGGTAGATGCATTTGTTCAGCTTTGTTCAGAAGAAAAGGAGGCAGAAAAAGGGTTTCTTCATCTAAATAAAGACAAAATTTACAACGCAGAACAAAGCTGAAACGGTTCTCATAAATGTTGTGCACTTAGCTAGCAGTCATGTTTGAACACCTTAATCCACAGATTCTCTCCGGTAATCTCATCTTGCTTACTTTAATCTCTTAATTAAACAGTCTTTTCGAAGAGAGAGAGTGAAAGACAGAGTGAGAGAGATTTCCTCTCTTAGCCTTTCACCTCTTACTCCCTCAAGCTCTGATTTACACTCTCCTTTAACACAGGTTAGTGATTGGCTCTCAAGTAATAGCTGTGAATGCCAACAAGACTGAAACCCTGATTATAGCTCCTCCTGAATTATATCCTGAAATCTGTCAGGCTCCTGGTTCTTTTTGTTTAACTGCTAAGTCCAGCATTCAAACTGTAATAAGAAATGTGTAATATTTATTTTTTCTATGGGGTGTCATTTGTATATAAAATCTATGTCTTGCTCCTATTTCTTTCATATAAGAAACATTTCTAAATGTGACAGGTGAGACCTGATTCTGGGAACCGCCCCTGGTAGGCGGAGCTGGTCTGTGTCCCTTTTATAAGCTCAGGTGTGGGCAATTAGGTAACTGAAGCTGCAAGTGCTTGGTCCAAGTCGGGCAAGTTGGCACTTTTAACTTCTTTCTATGAAAGTTTGATGCGGGCCCCCTAGCCTTCTGTTAGAACGGTAGGTTATAGAAAAATGTACCACTTGACTTCTGGCTGTTTGGCAGAGATTTACAGTTATTTGCACCCTTGTAGGTGGGAAACATTGCGCTCATGTCAGAAACGTGTAGTGGACTTCATCGCCACTGACCCACATTTATTAGGGTGTGACGCAAACTTGTGGACAGGTACCGAAAACAATACAGTTGGAGGGATACTCCCGCTGCGTTTTACTGTCCAGCGTAAGTCATCTCCTGCCTATATTTACAGAGTACCGAGCTGCTGCTTTGCTGACTGGATTTGTGGCTGCGGGCAAAGGACCCGACACATCAGTGTATTTTAACTTCTGTATTTTAACTTGTTTTAAGCGGTGCGCGGTGGGCCTGAGTGAAGACGGCACTGAAATTTGCCTTTTTTAAAAAATTTTTTATAGTGCCCATTTGGTGTTCTGTGTGAGTTGCCATTCTTTGTTAATGTGGTGATATGTGGATTTGTTCTTAACCGGTTCCCCGCAGCGCTTATGCTGTCTCACGGGCAATCATATAATTTTATCGTTGTTTTTTTTAAAATCATATTTAATAAAGTAGAGTTTTTAATTGTTACACGGTTACTTTTATTTTGTATCAAAATTAAACCCTTTTTAACTGACTGTGCGCTTACGGCTCTGTCCTATTTTAAATAGGTACCTACCACAGGTCACATAAAGTACAACATAGTCTTTGGCTGAAAAAATAGTCATGTAACTGTGTCATGTGTTGTGTTTAGATTCACTTGGAAAAAGCATGAAATGTCTTTCATGAATCCAAGTCATACAAACTCTGCACCAAAACGATTAACATGTTTTTGCAAGAAAGCTCACATCACTTCTATTTTATACTCTTTCCACTAACTCCCAAAAGATTTTAGGATTTGCTTTAAAATGTGTGTTTTAGCACTGACGGAGAGCTAAATGGCCAGGCTCCATTTAGCTTTTGGCACTTTAGCTTTTGGCACTTTTGGCACCACACACTTAGCACTTAGTTCCTCCTACGCTGGCGGCGCATCGGGCAGCTAGTGATCTCCATCGATGTCGGTCAGCAGTGACTGCTTCGCGCTTCGTCCCAGGCAATGTCGACAGTTCTCAGATCGTCCATGAATGTTCAACGCCATGTGGTCTTTGGTCGGCCTTGCTTTCGCTTGCCAGTGTGTGGACGCCATGCCATGGCAATCTTAGCTGGGCGATGAGGGGGTAGGCGTAAAATATGGCCCGCAAAGCGGAAGCACCTTTCTGCAACAACATCGGCTAATGGGCAGGTGCCTGCTCTTCGTAGGACCTCTTCATTTGTTATTCGGTCCCGGTAGGAAATTCTCAGGATTCGCCGCAGGCCACGTTGTTGAAGCACGTTCAGGTGTTGAATAATTGCACTTGTTGAGCGCCAGATTTCACTAGCATAAAGTGCAGTAGGGAAGACGATAGAGTTCAGTAGTCTGATCTCGACCCTAACATTCAGGGAGGTCGAGTTCCAAATAGGTTGGAGACGTCGCAGGACACCAACTGCCTTCCCTACTCTGGCGTCGACATCCCGATCAGAGACCCCGTCATTCGAGATGATGCTGCCAAGATATGTAAAATTCTCCACCTCTTCAGCACGTTGTTGGTTGATCGTGACAGGAATGCGGGCACGTGCATAGCCAACTCGGAGTACCTTAGTTTTTTGGCGCTGATTCTTAATCCAACTTTCGTCGCCTACCTCTGCAGGGCCGCGGTCAACTTTTGGAGGTCTTCCTTAACTCTGCCATTGCCGGTCGCAAGCCCGGATGAGGGTTGGGCATGGGGCTAGCAACCTCACCCTGTAAAAACTCCAACTGCTACGGAAACAGCAAGTGAATCTCATTATCGACTGAATCAGGGCGAAGATGATCGGCGACCCTTAATGACGGCAGTGGAGAAAAGCCCTCGGGTCGTCCACTGCCCAATGCGTCGACCAATTTTTGACCCAAAAGAAACTACTCGTTATGGAATATGGAATGTACGGACTCTGTACCAAACAGGTAAATTGGCCCAGCTTCTATATGAATTTGACTCGTACCGTATGGACATCTTGGGCATCTCAGAAATGCGATGGGCAGGAAGCAGGAAGATGGTTATTGATGGAAAGATGGTGCTCTACTCTGGCCATGCCCAAGACCATGCACGCGGCGTGGGCTTCATCCTCTCGCGACATGCAACAACATCATTGCTGGCCTGGAAGCCCATTTCAGACCGCCTAATCTTGGCTCGCTTCCAAGCTAGGCATGTGAAAGTCACAATTCTTCAAGTATACTTTTGGCACCATACTGCCAAAAGTCTTTGCAGCTAACAGCTTCAACTCTGATGTGATGGCTTCCTACAATATTTAGAAGAAACATATCTGTGAGGTCAGACACTGATGTTGAGCAAAAAGGCCTGTCCACATTCTCTGCTCTAATTTATCCCAAGGGTGTTCTGTCGGGTTGGGGTCAGGACTCTGTGCAGGCCAGTCAAGTTCTTCCACACCAAACTCACTCATCCATGTCTTTATGGACCTTGCTTTTAACACCGATGCACAGTCAAGCTGGAACAAGAAAAGAGCCATACCCAAACTGTTCCAACACAGTTCAGTGCATGAAATTGTCCAAAAATGTTTTGCATACCTAGGTGTTTGATTTTATACACCTGTGGCCAATAATTTGCATTCTCCACTTATACTGTAAAGAGTTGGGGAAACAAGGATTTGAAGCTAGTTAGTTGGCGTTATTTAAGTAGAACAGAAATTTTACCAAGTGCAATTGGGATCTCTATCTGGGTTACTTGCTGTCTGACCTAATAATCCTGCAGCTGATCCGTACAAGCCCAAATTCATATTGTTTTGAGCACCCCTTGACCTATAGAGACCCAGCAGCCATGTTAACATCAGGTTTAACTAAACAGGAATTATCCTTTAGTTATTTTGAATTGTCCAGTTGAAGTTCCTCTTAACGGGCTCTTTCCTTGCATGTTCCTGTACATCTACAATTACTTTGCTAGAAACAGCAGGGACAGTTAGGAGTTACTGTATTCCCCCAAGTAAAAGTCCTCCTTTTTTTGCTGAGACGTTGTGATTATTACACTGTGTAGTGTTTTTTCTTTAAAGTTTCTATGGCAATGAGTTATTTTGGAGCAAAACAGAAAAGAATTCAGTGTATCCATGAGGTGGTTCTGCAGCTGACACGGTCATTTTGATGTATCCCTATACAAACAAACATCGGGTTCATGGCTACTGTGCCTCATTAGCTGGTTGTTGTTTACATCTGCATTGCTTAATCTATTGGCTGACCACCCAGATGGAACACACACAGAAACACACATTTCATTACTGACACAAAACCTCATACGGCACAAACACAAATGGTCAGAACGAAGTGAACTCTGAAAAATACAAAACACACACATACAAACACACACATACAAACACACACATCCCTCCAGTCATAAAGTCAACAGACCAAAACTACACCATGCAGCAGAGTTGAGATCAGACTCTAGATGCGCCGTGCTGATCCTGCTTCTTGTTTGTGTGTGTGTCTGTGTGTGTTAGTTTAATCAAATGCTAATTAACCATTCATTTGTGTTTTTACTCTGTTTTACCAAATGTTATTAAACAAGTACAAATTGTGGAACAATGTCAGAATAATGTTCCTCAATGTAAAATTGTGAAGACTCGAGAGAATTTGGAGAAATTTTTGTGCAGAAGGGAGAATCATGAAAATCTGTATTGTGATCTGCATTAAAAACAGATGTGATTGTGTCATGTAAATCACTTAATGAGCTCAGGAACACTTCTGGGATTCACTGTCTGTGAACGCAGTTCACTGTGCAATCCACAAATAAAGATTAAAGCTCTGTCATGTAAACATGATCCAGAAACACTGGATTGGGCCAAAGCTCATTTAAAATGGACTGAGGCAAAGTGGAAAACTTTGGTCAGAAAAATCTATATTTGATTTAGATTTTTGGAAAACATGGAGAGGGACTTGTTATCAGCACTCAGTTCAAAAGCCTGCATTTGCGATGGATGGATGGATGGATGGATGGATGGATGGATGGATGGATGGATCTCAAACCAGACAACACCCCAGGTGCAGGCTGTATAAAGATACCCCTGGCCAGGTGGCTGGCATTGTTTACAGAAACATCTGTGCCAAATATGGCCTGGAAGTCCCGAGGTCAAAATAGGAGACCCCCCCAAGGGTGGTGGAGAATGACCGAGCTAGGATCCTGTGGGACTTTCACTACTTATGGAGGGAGTGAACCTTCAGTCTTGAGCGTTGAAGTAACCATGTTACTGAGATGTGTCTGTTGCCTTTCAGCCTTGCCAATTACTTGTTCCTCTCTTCTGTGCTGAAGCCCCAGAGTTCCCCTTTTGAAAGAAATCTGTGTGAGAGAGAGCAGCTGAGGAGATTCTGTCCCTGTTCATGTGTGACTGGAACTCTGAGCTCATTAATGGACTTTCCTCTCCTAGGACCTTGTAATCAGAGATGTTGGATTTGTCGCCTCATGAAGATTGTGTAAATCTCACTCAATCTGATCTACAACATCCTGCATATTGAGTTTGTCTCATTTGTTATGGTAATTTTAATAAATTTTTGAGCTTTTTCCTACTGACGTTGTCATTCACAGAATTAATTATCTATTTTTATGGTGGCTCCACAGTAAAAGAATAAATAACAAAATAACGTAAAAAATTAGCCAAAACCTTTATTATTACACTACAGTCTGAGCAATGAGCTACCCGAACTTTTTCTGTAATTTTCCACATTTATTTCTTACAATTACAGTTTAAGTCCACAGTGTCATGCTGATGGATTTCTTCTAGAGTTGAGTGGATTGATCCCAATGTCAGATCCAATACCGATGCTGGTATTGGCATTGGACTGATACTTTGTCGTAGCTCACTGAATTGTGTTAAATAAAGTTTAAATGTTCATTTTGTAGCCTAAAGCACATTTAAGCAAAACAGTGGTTGACCCAAAGTGTTTTAGAGACGGACACATTTACATTCCAGGTGTCCAAAACCCCAGTTTCAAAATACATAAAAAAGCTGAAAGGTATGTTTTGTTGTGTTAACTAAGTATTGTGGAAAATGATTTAGTGGTCATTAAAATATGTTCACACTTTGCAAACTGATGTCTCATAAATCATGACACACTGATCTCCCCGCTGCCTCTGTAGGTTGAAAATATCAGTATCACTACTGGCAATACTGGTCTCATATTTACTTGGATTACTACAAACATTTTCAGTATTGCACAGCACAGATTTTTTCCCATTAACTTCGGCAGCATTTCCCAAAAGGTTGATTCTGTTCATCTGGATGTAGCGTTTGTGAGAGAAACGTTTCGTCACTCATCCAAGTGACTTCTTCAGTCTCAGCTGACTGCAGGTTTCAATCTTATAATCGGTACATTTGCATAATGACTGAAACCAGCCCACTGAAGGAACAATGGGCTGTGAGGTCAGTTAATCATCATTAATCATCATTAATATGCAAATTCTCATGACCATTGATCAAAGACCATTGGTCAACAGTACCATTCACAGAAAGTTGGGAAATGGTTGCAATCACAGCATTGTAAGATGGTGACAGATGTACCCTCCTTGATTCAGAGATGGTCTTTCCCTTTTCACATAAATGGCCTCCTTGACTCCAGCGTTCCTCCCTGTCCAGGATGTTACATCCTCATCATTGAAAGAGTGTCCACTGGCCTGTAGGTGTAAAGACTGCAGAGTCCTGGCCTCACGAGGTAGCTCTTCTGTGTTGTGCCATCCTCTTAGCCAGAGGTTGTTTGGTTCCCCCGATGTATAAATCCTGGCAATCCTCCTGGCACTTAACAGCGTACACTATGTTACTCTGTGTCGGGGGACCCGATCAATGGGGTGGACCAGTTTTTGGCGCAGCGTGTTTTGGGGTTTAAAGGGGCTTATAAGGTTGGGGAAACCTGCAGTCAGCTAAGACCAAAGAAGTCACTTGGATGAGTGATGAAATGTTTCTACCACTGAAAACACTATGTCCACCTTACCTGGATGATTGAGCATGCATCAAGACATTCAGCAACATTTCTTTATCATGAAGAAAAACTGAGAAATACTCCTGTAAGTGCACTTATCTGAACCATTCAGTGTGTAATTAAACACTGACAGAAACGTTTGCTGGTCTCGCCCTTTCAAGGTAAAGAGGGCTGTATGTCACCCACAATGGAAAATAAGTTTGGCTTTCCAGATTTATAGTTTAAAACATTTTTGTTTTTTTATCATGGTTAGAAAAATAAACATATAGTATCGGTTTAATCGCCCCAATCTCTTCTCGCCTTCCTTTCCATCCATGCTCAGCCCCCTCCTGTAGCTCTAGCTTAATGGCTAGATGCTGAAGATAAGTACCACGATGCAGACTTTATTGACATCTCCAATTTATCTTCCCAATACTCAAAGAGCTAGCAATGCCTATGGTTATGCCAAACACTGAAAAGCAGACACGGAAGCAAATGATTTTTGATGATTGCAAACAAAGCTGAAGTGTTGTGGATATTCCACTGACGTAATCTTAGCCTCTGTGACTTGCCAAAACTCCACACTCAATACGCACACATGCACACATGCACACATGCACAAACTTCTGCACATGCTTTATATTTTGACTTTTTCCTTCCCTGCCTTGTTTCTCTTTCCTCATAGTCGTCACAAACAACAGTTGCTGATTTTTCACTGTCTGTAATATTGTTCTCCAGCAGCCTTAAAAGACGTGCCTACAGTGTTTGTGTGTGTGTGTGTGTGTGTGTGTGTGTGTGTGTGTGTGTGTGTGTGTGTGTGTGTGTGTCGGTGGTCGTTGTTGGCACAGCATATCTGCAGTGGAAAGAGCTGCGGGGAAATTTTGACACTTTTCCCTCCATAAAAGAGGCTGTGAAACCTGGAAGTCTCTACTCCCTCCTGAGGTTCCACTGAGCATGTCTGTCTTTTATCCCACCTCTGCAGAGTTTCTTCTAGTTCAGCTCTTCCACTGTCAGCACAACAAAAGTGAATACAACTGCCCTTTCTCAATAAAAAATCCTCGGTATGCCAGATAATCCTCACAATATACTTAGATTAGTTTTCACTGAAAATGTTTCTTCAGTGGAAAGTTTAGTTCTAGTTACAGCTGATCCCCCTCAGTACTTAAGTAATTAATTCTGTCGTTACCATTAATCAAAGAGCAGCAAATTGTTAGACAATACACGTTATTTACTATATTAGGTTCAGTCATAAGTTCTTTTGAAATGATTTACCTCATCATTAGTGGTTTTCTCAAACAGACACAAATTCAACAAGGTGCAGGAAGCACTCCTCTGAGATTTTGGTCCATATTGACATAAAAGCATCAAACAGTTGCTGCAGATTTGTCAGCTGAACATCCATGATAGGAATCTCCAATTCCTCTGACTGTGGAGACCATTTGAGTGCAGTGAAGTCACTGTCACGCTAGTTGCTATTTTGAGATGATTTCAGGACTGATTGTGGTCTGTGAGAGTAAGGAGCAGAAGACAGAATGCATGTGTGAATAAGAAGGAGACAGGTGTAACAGTGAAGCTGCAAGGAGTAGAAACTGAGATGGAAGAGTTTAAATATCTGGGGTGAACTACTTCAAGCAACACTACACAGGTGAAGAAGAGAGTGCAGGCAGGGTGAAGCTGGTTTAGGTGAGTGAAGGAGGTGATAGCAGCAAGAGTGAAAGAGAAGGTTTACTGCAGAGGCCTGCTGTGATGTGTGATTTGGAGACACAGACACACAGCACTGACAAAACAACAGGATTAGAAATGAGTACATCAGATTGACAGCTCAGGTTGAGAGCTTAATAATTTGCAAATCTTCGATATAGTCAGCAGCATGGTGGTTAGCACCGTTGCCTCACAGCAAGAAGGGCCTGAGTTTAATTTCATACTTTTAATGACTTTTAACTTTAGGTTTTACAGGAAGCAAGTGAGTTGGTGATGTGAATCATGTTTTGAAGTTTATTGTAGGTCTTTACCTTCACAATATAAAAAGCTTTGAGGCGACTCTTGTTGTTTATTAGCACTGTGTAAAAAAAATGAATAAAATTAAATTGAATAAAACTGAATTTTCACTTTTATTTTAGTTTATGATGAGCTAGGAGTAAAACTATAGGTGATCAGTAATACTGATCAGTAATTAAGGTCAAGGTCAAGGTCAAGGTAACTTTATTTATACCCAAAGGCAAGGTAAATTTGCTTTACAGAAAAATGACAGCATTTGGCATCCCTTTAAAAACACACATACCTAGTAAATATATAAAACTCACTGTGGCACATATATAGTAGTTTTGATATTTCGAATCAAAAACAGTTCTTATTTAATTCAGTGACAGCAACGGGGACAAAGCTATTTTTATAACGCTTTGTCCTACATCTCGGAAATAGAAACCTGAGGGAAGAAGCTGAAATTCACCCCTTAGAGGATGGGAACCATTTTTAAGTATAGAAGGTTTAATACAAAAACAAAATAAAATGAATCATTAATCATATAGTTTAACACAAAGTAACAGATATAATCATATTTTCAGCCCAAAATTATAGCCAACGTCTAATAACAACAGCACAGTGTGCTTGTTTAAGGCGTGCAGGTGGTGAGAAGCAGCGGGGGGACCAGAGTATGTGCTAATGGGCTGCTCTCAGCACAGACAATAATAACAACAACAAAGTGCAGAGCTGAACGGGCCCCCTTCAACCGTTTCCAAATGTCATTCCAGGCCTGGGTGTAATGAGGCTCAGAACAGAGTTGAATGGTTGGTAATTGCTGAACAGGGGAAATGGTTTGTCACCATAGCTTCCTTTAGTTTCCCAGCTTCCTCTGTCTGTGAGTATGTGTGTCTGTAGACATCTGTCCTCTCGTGTGTCAGATTTCTATCACTGACCTGTAAGCCTCTTGACCTGATTGTTGGCATGCTACAGGGAATGGGCACAGTGCAGTTCCCCCTAAACGATAGCAAAAAGAAAGAAAAAAGGGCTAACGCATAGTTTTGCAGATCAGACCAGCAGATGTCTGAGTTGTCCTGCAGGTGCAGAGGGAAGATATGTTTTTGGCGAGGAATGAGGAGGAGGAAAGATAAGAGGAAAGGTTAGAATACTTATAGTAATAAAGTAGGTGGATAAAGCATGGATCACTGCTGCCAGTGGTCACCGATGGTATTGCAGTAAAGGTGACTACAGATACCCAAAGAAAATCTTCCGTATAGACCTCTAAACAAGGTCAATATATTATTTTATTTCATGCATCTTCTCTGATAAAAAACATTCCCACATTGTCCAGGATGTAAAGTTATGGGATGAGCAGAAACCATCAAATATGTGACGATTAGTCTAAAAAGAGAACCTTCAAAACAAATCCCTTCTGCACTGCAGGCTTGTCAGAAAATCTTACATTAAAAAGACGGAAGTTCTGTTCCAAAGAATGAAGACTGCAATACCAGCTCAATGTTAAGTTATTGCTTGTCTTGTTTTTTCCACATGTGTAACATGGCGTTCATCAGCAGAGGTAATTTGCAAAGCATGTGGTGCTGTGTCACAGTGTTCCCAAATATCCCTGTTTGTGTGAAACCCCCCAAAAAACAACTTCTTCACACTACTAGACTGATTCATTTTCTAAACAGACGTTGTCCCATAGACTTTACAGCAAAATAAAAAAGGTAAATTGTGGTTTGTGTGAGGTGCTGATGTGAAACTGGAGGTTTGTAAAGAAAGGTGATGTAGAATATTTAATCTTAGAGCTTTGGTATTGTAATGAAGTCTCTGCCTGGGTGGTGTGTTTGTAAAGAGCAATTTTCATGTCATATTTGATCAAATGTGATGTTGTTGAAAGAGTGCTTCACTCGCGTCTCGAGTGTCTTGGCTGCCTTACACTCTCTGTAGTAGCTTCCCAGAAGAAAATCAAACAGCTTAAGCACATGTCAGCGACATCAGCACATATAAGAACCATATTTTTTTGAAAATGGATATGCATGTTAAAACTGGCAAGAGAGTTTTGCCTGTGTGAATTGGATGTATGAACTCAACATATGTGCTTCAGTCTCTACAACATTTGATATGCAGCTTAAAACACCACTGAATACTTTTGTGTAGTAAAATGTAGCCAGGGGGATGTTAATGTTAAGACTTTCTCATAATTCAAAAAGGCCTTCGGATCTCCTCATCCCATCTATCAGCTGTCCGTTGTCTTTACTGCTTGTCACATTGATTGTGACCGTGGCTGGGCCAAGAGGTGGAGTACACCCTGGTTTTCTCACCTCTTTAAGGAAACAAAGTATTGCTAATTTCACTGAACAGAACCTGCAAATTTACCAAAGTGCAGGCAACAAAGTTAATGTTCAAGATGATAAACAAAGTTGACTAATTAGCACCTAAAAGTGATCTGGTTGAGACCTTCAGGAGACACTTTCAAATTACTGCTTAGTGTCCCCAACTGATTGCTGAAGGTTGCAGGCTGTCACTGTGAAATCAGTCGGTAAACCTCTATTTACACAAATCTACAGAACTGGGTCTTATGGTACTGTGTATCATTGTATATAAAAAAATATATAATGTCATTGGTTGTTGACAGTTGCATGATTTAATACTATTTATAATAACAAATAAAAACAAAATATATAAATAAAATTACTGCAAAAGGTGAGAAATTGTTTTTGAACTCTACAGTCGAATGAAATGAAGGCATCCACTTGTTTTTCTGATAAGATTAAAGTAGTCACTGTGTTTGGAAACGTAGGTTTTGTTTGTTATTAAGAAAATGAGCGCAAGGCCATAATTTCCCATCCAATTGGGTCTATTTCTCTGGTCTTAGTTATTTTGTATCCGTGGCTCTCTTCCACAGCATGTCCTGTTTTGCTCCCCTCACCCCCACCCAGTAGCAGGAGATGGCCCTGCCCCTCCCTGAGCCTGATCCTGCTGGAGGTTTCTTTCTGTTTAAAGAGAGTTTTTTCTTCCCACTGTCGCCAAAGTGCCAGATTTTCTCTGTATTACTGTTCGGTCTTTAGCTAACAATATAAAGGTCCTCACGGCAACTGTTGTTGCAATTTGGTGCTATAGAAATAAAACTGAATTGAATTGTTAGCTTTAGCTTTTTAGCAAGAAATTATACAAACCCAGCATGTGCTTTTTTTTATATGTAAAACTGAACATTTAAAGCTGGAAAGATCCTCTTCAATCATTCTATGCATGTAATGTTTGGATATGAAAAAAGCTTTCTTTCTGTGAAATCTGTTTTCATTTAAAAACTTGTATAAATACACAGAATCTAGCCCCAGTAATACTGTAAACTGCATATGTGCCTGACTAAACATGCAACATCAATTACTTGACTTTCAGTACCCCAAAATTACTGATATGTAGTTTGGTGTAAGATCAGTCTGCATCACGTAGATCTGTCTGTCCAGCATATTGTTATTCTGAGCCCGTGTAAAAGAAGGCAACAACTTGGCGTATGAGAGAGTTGCCCAAGCACATCTGGTCTTGTGTGTTATTGCAGGTTCATACACGTGTTGGGTCTCTGTAGTCATGGCCTGTGTGTGTGTCTGGAGCAGAGCTGCAGGTGAACGCCAAAGGCTACCATAATCACAGGTCAGGGTCATTACGTTTTTTGGTGTGTGTGAGAGAGAGGGAAATAGATGAGGGTGTTTTGAGGGTGAACAGGTGGTGAGCTGGTGTTCAAAAGCAAAAGAGAGAGTGTCCAAGAGACAAACGGTGCTTAGCTGCAAGTATACCATGAACTGGGTCAGATTTTGGTGGTTCTAATAATTAGTCTAATAATAATTAGTCCTTTGCTTTTATGTATTTATTTTTTTGCCCTTGCCAATGAATTGTGACAATATGTGCTACAGTAAACAGATAAACTTTTTGCAGGTAGCCCCATGAGATCCTACTTTTGTAACACCTCCGCCCCATTCATGCTTTAGCTACGTCAGTGCTCTAGTGCCACAGATTAAATCCAATGTTACTTAGAATCAGTCTCACTGGAGACCACAAGTGCAGCTCTTTGCAACACTCCTCAGCAAGCTCTTGAGACCAGAAATACCTGGCACTGTGTCTTATGAAATGATTGTTTTAGTGTTTGGTGCCATCATTCTTTGTTTTCTCTCTTTCATCTAATTCAGCTCATTTTCTCTCACCCTGGATCAAGTACGGCCATTCATCAAAGCAAACTGGTGCATGACTGTCCTTGGAACAATCTGCTCAATAACTAGCAGATATAGGAGGCTGGAGGGGTAGCAGTAGAAAGTATAAGTTTGAATTTGTCAGCCAGACGACTCTGCTTCATGTCCTGTTTGGGAACTTTGCTTTTAACTTAGTTTTGTCTCCAGTCATTCTTTTTTTCTGCTTTTACCCACTAGTAAGATAAAGATAAAGGCCCCACAGTAAAACAAAGAAAACCCAACAATCACACGACCCTCTATGATCAAACACTTGGAGACAGTAGGAAGAAAAAACTCCCTTTTAACAGAAGGAAACCCAGCAGAACCAGGAGACATGACAAAAGACACGCTGTTCGAAAGAGCAAGAGATGAATAAAAACTAATGATTAAAAAAAAACCTGGGAAACCCTGAGCAGCATAAGCCTAATGCAGTGCAACTAAGGGAGGATTCAGGGTCATCTGATCCAGCCTAAACTATAAGCTTTATTGAAAAGGAAAGCTTTAAGCCTGAAGTAGAGAGGGCGTCTGAACCCAAACTCTAAACTCAGGGCTGGTTCCATGGAAGAGAGGCCTGAAAGCTGAAGGGACTGCTTCCCATTCTACTCTAAAAACCCAGGAGCCACAAGTAAGCCTGAGACTGAAGTGTTCTACTGCTTTTGTAAGTGTGCATACGTGAAGAGTCTTACCATTGTGCATAATTTGGGGATTCCAGGGGATTTGATAAGTATTTACAGTATTTGACAGTGTTTGACAGTGTCAAATGTTTCAACTAGATGCAATGTGTTTAACAAGAATGAATGATGATGAATCAATGCTTGTCACTACAGTGAAGTAAAACAGAGCTGTGCTATAAAACTATAAACTGTCTCCTACTCTCCAAGGAATGCTTCTTAAAACGTTAAGGTGGATGGGACCCGTTGTAAATCTACTTAACCTGCTGTATTTCTAAAACAGCGCAGCCCATGCAGATATACTGGTAACATTTGGTAAAGGAATTCCAGTAAGGCCATTTGCAAATATGGCAGTTTACCCTTAAGACCCATATGGAAAAAAAATCTTAAAAACTTCTATGATTTACTCATGAAAGTGGCCACTTTCTCATTACTTTCATATATTGTTTTAGTAAGTATCCAAAACATACAAGTTTCATTTACATAATTTTTCAAGGGATCTTATATCTGTTTTCACTCTTATATGCTTTTCATACAAGTTTCACACAAGACAGATACAAACTTTATAAGATTTATATACAGCTTTTCCATATGGGGACCTAGCTTGAAAACTGAATTTGATCTGAAAATGAGTGCAAGGCCATAATAAAATTGGTGTATACAAAAAGAAGGCAAGACATATTAGCAGGTTTGCCTTGCACATTGTTGTCTATAATATCTAATCCACATGGTTACCTTTGGTTTAATTTTTGTGTTTTTTGGATGTTGCTCAAGCATTTTTTTTCTCTAGGGGAGTAAAATGAACTGCAAATTTACCACCAATCAAATACAATAAAAGATAGTGTGAAAAATACCTAACTGTGCTTTTTCTTGAAACAAAAACAAAACACTCTCTTTAAGATTCAGGTTCAAGGTTGGGGGAAAAAAAGAACCACCTGCTATATTTAGCATCAGGACCAATGCCGCCAAACTTTGACCTTTCTCACCCAGGGCCAGGTGTCAGGGGTCAAATGTCATCAAGCTGAAATGACGGTTTATTTTTAGTGCAAACAAGACTGCTATTTAAGGCTACATAAAGAGGCTGGTCAGATAATTATACCACCGATTGGTCGGCTGCCATTTATCCACCCACCATACAGGTCAATTGCAGCCATATGTGGACAGAGTAGGGGGTCTGCCCCACTGCCACCATCTCTCTGTGTGTGTGTGTTTGCATTAATTTTCTCCTGTGTAAATGTTGACATCTTTCCTGTGTTGCAAATGCACACAATTATCGCATCGTCTCATGGATGTATATATATATATGGCTGCACTGTGTTGATGGAACCATTTCTCTTAGGCAACCTTGTATCACAGTACGTGTGTGTGGTTTATCCGTATAAATCTTAGTATCTCTCAGTTGCTCTGTTGTTATTGCAGCTTCAGCTAACGCTCTTCAATTTGGCTTCAGAACTCAAAACATGCTGTCGACCTTGAGGCAGCTGTCCTCCCACTGTGGTGGAAATCAAATCTCTCTGAAAGGTTTGTTTACGCCGCGCCCTCTCGAACCACCCAGACTCTGGGCTGACGATGACAGTTTACAGTATGTTCCAAGGTAGGATACGGATTAAACTGTCCGCCAGTGTGACTGAAGAGCATGACAGCCACATGAAAGAAAGCACATCAGTATGTCACTCAGTTTTTGAAAAGTGCATTTCATAAGCAAATTCAAAAAGAAATACAGGGATGAGTGTAGAGTTTCAGTATTGATGTAACTGCATAATTTAAGGAAACTTTCTCACCTGTGAAATAACTTGAAACAGCTACAACAGCTATTACTGACAAAATTATGAAATTATGTCACAGTTTCTTTTTACAGGTTTAATCTTCAATTCAATTTAGACAAAATAAAATTGCTACATGTAACATGTGAAAGGCCACGGCCGGAGAATGATCAGCAGCAGTTTCAGTTCTGTCTCATTACAGTGATTTTTATATAAATGCTCTGATAAAGTCACAAAGTTAGTAACTTAATGTCAAACACAGAATGAGCCTCGCTGAGCTAAAAAACTCTGAAAATGAATCCAAATAAATGGTCACGTTTCTATGCTTTCAAAAAACCCATCTTATTAGTACATTTTAGGTTTGTACATTGCATAGATTGATCTTAACTCTGGTAAGATTTTTTTTTAACTTTAATTAATGGTATAAAATGTGACCTTTCCAAAAAGGTGCACAATTAGCTGCATTGTATTGACTAAATTGTCATTCAAAAATTTAATAAATAAACCCGTGCCTCAATTTATTGTACTTACAAGTACCTACGAGTTGGAGGAGACACAAACCAAGCCTTAAGGAGTTCTGGTATAAAATTTGCACAAAATCAACATGTGGATCCATCTGCTGTGCAACACCTCGGTAAATAAGTGAACAGCTAAAAGTGCCCACTCTTACTGCCCATGCAGAGTTTGATCTATTTTACATAAAGATGGATTTCAATTCAGTTCCTTTCAATGTTATTTATATAGCACCAAATCAAAACAATTGGTTCAAGGCACTTTGCACTGTAAGAGAAAGACTCTACGATAATACAAGACCACAGCTAACCAACCAACCTTAAATCAAACAGAAAAACTTGTCGATGCATGAAAGGTTTTGCTTCAAGTTGGATTAAACAGTCAAAACATAATAATCAAAGAATAAACTAAATATGTCACACAGTTTCTTTCTTTTTGTTTATTTATTTTATGTTTTTTCTGGATCATCATAGCCCACCTCAAAATCTGCTACGGGTATTTGAGTTTTACAGCTCGCAAACAATGGCTGTCAAAAAGGCACACACACTGCATAGGTCCTGTAATTGGCACTAGAGGATACACTGGTTTAGACTTTTACTCACATTTCTGAGATGACATTGGAAGTGTAAATGAGACTACTAGTTAATATTAGCTTGTTTGCTCAGCCAAACTGGCAAATATTTCTACATTTTAGTCTTGTATCTTGGTCTGCTATATCTAAGTTGCTTCACATCCATTAATGGTGTTGTACCAATCCATCCATTTCATCCTTAAATTGTGCCTCTAGATTAAATATGAAATGGTTGTACTCTCTCCTTCTTAAAGACTTCTTTGTTGAATCACCACAGTTAAAAATCACATATTAATCAAGCAAGCACAGTTTCTTCATTAAATAAAGTAATAAATAAATAAAAGACATTGTATACACAGTGTAAAAGTAAATAATAAACGGTCACTGAGACGAGTATGCTGGAATAATGTGCGCTGGACAAACAACTCTAAGGTAATTTTCCAAGGCAGGAGAACCTTATGCTATGAGACATGGTGATAGAGGTGTCATAGTTTAGGGTTTGTTCACTATCTCAGGGGCTGGACCGTTAGCACTCATGGATTTAGCTACTGAAAACGCATTTGTAATCCATTCTTTCAGCCGTTTCCATTTACTGAGAATCCGTTCTTGGGCAAGAGAAGGGATACACCCTGGGCAGACTGCCAGTCTAACAGAGGGCTCCATTTAGGATCGGTGCACTAACAAGATAAATATTCTTTAAATAAGCTAGTAAATCAGTGCAAATACGCAGCAGCAATATATTTTTTCCTGAACCATGAATTAGGTTTATATAATAATATAAGTACAACGCATACAAATGATTTGCCGTGTGTCCTGGATAAATCTCATCTTGTAATGTATGCTGACAACTCCACCATGTTTTATTCAGCCAGTAGCCACTCTCAATTGACAAGCGTATTACAACTAGATTTGCTGAACGTGTTTGATTGGATAAGTAAAAACAACATGATTTTAAACGTGTCTAAATCCAAATCCATGTTAATAGGAAGTAGAGGACGCTTAGTCAACAGCCCACAACTAAATCTTTCCATAGCTGGATCGGTATTAGAACAGGTCACCCAGACTAGATTACTTGGTGTTACCATAAACCACCACCTTTCATGGTCTCAGCACATCAACTCTGTTATTAAGAAAATGGGACAGGGCATAGCTATAGCTAGGAAATGCTCTTTTTATATCACTTCTTCAATTATGAAAGATGTCATTAATGCACTAGTATTATCTCATCTAGAGTACTGCTCAGTCATTTGGTCAGCAGCTAATAAGACAGATCTGAACAGACTTCAGTTAGTTCAAAATAGGGCGGCCAGATTAGTGTTAAGGTGTTCATATTATACAAGTATTGATAAAATGCACGATAAACTTTCTTGGCTTTCTGTACAAGCTAAATTATACTGTGGCTTACTTGTATTTTTAAAGAAAGCAATACTGTTAAACACACCACACTTTTTTTATGCTCAGTTGCAGCATCCAGATGAAATGCGTAATCATGCTACACGATTCTCAACCACAATTTAGTAACTCCTCGAGTTAAAAGAGACTTTTTGAAAAACTCTGTTATATTTAATGCAATTAGAGAATTGGCTTCTATTCATAATTTTAAAAATCACCTAAAAGCCTATTTAGGCAGTTTTTAATTTATTTGTAAAAATTGTAGAGGGTAATGTCACTTGTAATGGAAATTGTGTATTTTGTTTGGGTGGTTTTTTTTTTATAATTTTTAATACTTACATGTTTACATTTTCAGAATTTTAAAACCTTATTGTGGATGTAAGAGCCAAATCATGTGGACAATTTACATCCAACTCATTGTGTAACATTTTATTTGGTGGTATTTGATGGTTTGGGCCCCAGGAAGACTAGCAACCACTGTTGTGGAAGCTAATGGGGTTCCTTATAAATAAGCAAACAAATAAACAAACATTATATATTTTTTAATATATATACTGGTTTTGTACTAGTTTTTATTTAATCTGATCATGAAATATCCCAAATGGAGTAGAGCTGATTGGGATACAACAAAAATTTCACCTTTCCAGAAACACTCTTTATTTCTCTGGACAATCCATGGCCTTTGAACCAGAAGTGGACTTTGCTTTTAATGACACTTCTTTCTACTTGTATAATTTTGTAAAGTCTCAGAGCATAAACCTCACTGGACAGCGCCTCTCCCTCCTTATGAATTCCAATGAAATCCCAGAGTTTATCCATAATAAATGTGTAGCTGTATGGTATAGTTGCAAAATGTCTTTCCAACTCAGCCAACTTGACTATACTGGTTTCTCGTCACAGCTCAAATTTGCATATTTGCAAACTGCATCATCGACCCTGAGCAGTGAGGCTATATTGGACAAAAAAAAGTATGGAAAACACCTAGAAAACACATAAACACACAGAAACACAGAAACTCCTTAGAATACCAGAAAGAGCTGTCTGACTGAAGTCCCACAACACTCTAGAGTTGAGTCATAATTTTACTTCACAGGCTTTGTAATTTAGGTCTTTCTCTAATTTTGTTTTCTTTGGTCAGTCTTTATTTAATTCTCTTTTCCGTTGTCTCTTTCCCCTTTTAGTTACATCTTATTCATTTGGTTTCTTGATTCTCGGTTTCACTTGTTGCCTTCACTCTCTTTATGACCGTCATTAGCTATAACTGCCATTCTCAGTGTATAAATTAGCAGTCAGTTTCACACCAGAAACACAATAAGAGGAAATGTTGCTCTTATAGTGGCAGTTTAGTGATTCTAAATATAGTGGAGGACTGTCTCTCATTAATGACAATGATGGTTCTTTTGTATTAAAAATATAAACAGATATATGACAGCAAAGAATTATATTAAATGGAAAAGACACAAATAAGTGAGTGAAAAGGTTGAAATCAGCTTGTTAGATCTGCTATTATAGACAGAATATTGGCAGCTTCCCCTTTTAAAATATATATAATATAAATCTATATATTTGTAATATTTGACCCCTGCTTTTTTAAAGATACCTGAGTTCATAGTGTATCTCTCTTTTCTTTAACAACATCTGAACCTGATTACAGTTTGAAAGAATAACTTTTAGCACATGACAGCAGGGTCACTTTCAGCAAGAGTGTCTCTGACATGAAAATGAAAAGCTCATAGCCTTAGTGGCGTGTTTTAATCGTTCTACAACTATGAACCTGATGGTCGAGCCTCAAAAAACTAAATAAACCTCACTGAAACTCACGTTATCAGCTCTGCCAGCGCTGCAAGTATAACCTCATAGTGGAAGAGATACTGCAGATGAGTCATTTTTTGATACAGAAAGACGGGTTTTGGAAATTACTGTTGTTATTTTAAGGCTCTGACGGTTATGGAAGCAGAACTTTGATCACTGAAGCACTGAACTGATGGGCTTACACCCTGCCAGCATCAAACAGGGAACAGGGACTCTAAATAGAAATAAGCAGGTGGCCATTGGGTGGAGGTGGTGAAACTTTGTTTGCATGCAGCACAAAAAGGTTTGTCAATAACATCGAGAGTAAAAAGAAAGTCTCTATTACAGATTATGAACATGAAACTTTTTTGTGACACTACACATGGCAACTCCAGTTTAAGCTTTAATATCACAAATGAAACAAATACTTATTCTTTTCTCATGTCTGTACTTCAATCAAGGAATCTAAAGTGTCATTAAATCAAATGCACCTGATTGACTGATCATCAGCAAATGAGACCACCTCCACAAAAGCAGAGCTTTTGGAAAGTTGCTGGTCTGAAGCATTCAGGCATTTGTATTTGTTAGCACAAAGACATAATATTCCCAAGAGTGGGCCTTCTAGCAAATTTACCCAAAGATCAGACTAAGCAATGGTCAATGAAATGGCAAAATTCAGACTTTTAAGTCTTACTTTTATGTTAAAAGTTCCAGACAGTAGGCTACAAATATAAAAACACTGATCAAATCTCTCTAAAATCAACAACAGTCAACAGGATAGCTTTCTCTAACAACCAGAAGTTTTATGGCAATGCACCCAACTATTGGTGAGTAACATTAATTACTCTGTTAGATCAAAGGCACCTCACTTCTTAAATTTCTACCAAATGTTAGCTTTGGGAATAAATTGCACACTGTCCCTGTGGAAAGTGGGCTGCAACTTGAAATGGAGCAGAAAATTAACATATATATGTCTTTAATATACCATGGCTGCACTTTAGAAATGCTTGACTATACTAACAAAGTATGGAGCCATTCAAACATGTCTTTTTGTGCTAGAACTGGCAAAATTGTAAATTGTAGTTTGAACCTAATTTGCAAATGATCGTAGCTTCGTTTTAAAATGGTTTGATTTCAGTGTCAATGTACAGTGTAGATCCTGGCTCTTCAAACTCCATCCACTATGGCTTGTGATTATGGTTATGTAAACAGTTATAATGACATTAAAAAAAGATCTTTGTTTGTTCATGCTCCATAAACTTTAAAATGACCTCAGTTGCAACAATGAATGCAACAACTTATTGTCATATTGACTGACTCCTTTAGAGGCAGTGCAATGTCGCAAGTTTAGGCCAGGGTGGCAAAAAATGATGTGTTTGTGCAAGTTCAAATGTTTGTGCTTGAATGAAACTTTGGGTGTATCCTTTGGCTTTTGAGAGTTCTGATATTAGTCAGAGGCTGAACCAAAGATAAACGGCTACATGGCTTGCTACAGCTAAAGTTGGTACAGTTGATGGATTGATGGAAGCAAATAAACAAAAATAATCCAGATGCCAAATTCTCACAAATGGTCCAAGGCAAAATAATAATTAAAACTGCCTTCGTTGCACAGCTTTCTATTCCATCTTGTACTGAAAGCCTCAATCTGCTGTAGCAGAATCTCCAATAAGAAAAACGAAGTGTTAAGAGGGGAAATACAAGTTTGTAATAGTTCCAAAAATATTTTGAATCAAAGAGGAAACTGTTGTATGTTGTGTTCTAAGGTTGTGCTGAGTTCTACTTTGCCCACTGATCCCTATCAACCAAACAGACGGCTGGCGCTCAGTAGCTCAGCTTCCGCAGTAATTACTGTGTCCCCCGAGACACTGGGAGAAACTCAGAGCATAGGCAGCGTCTCACTGGGTGCACGAATGAGTGAGTAAGAGTGACTGTGCATGGGAGGAGAAGGTTGCTATGTGCAGATAAGATGCATGTACATCCTTACTGTATGCTACAATAGGAATGCATGCTTGCACTTGTGTGTGTATCAAATGTGCTTCTGCTCTGAAGTGAAACCCCAAAGAGACTGTGCCAGAAAATTGAACCCACAGAAAACTGAAAATACCCATAATCCCCTCATTTGCCCACAGAAGGTATTTAGTTTCCCCTTTACAAACAGCCCCCAGCTCCCTGCCATCTGAACACTGAAAGCTGATACACACTGAGGTTAGGCCAGTGAGACAGTAACCAGTGTGACAAATATCTGATGTGTCATAATTGCGCTTTCTTCCATTAGCCTTGTAAAGTAGGTGGGGACGACCTGAAGGGCAAAGCAGGCCGCGTGATTGGTGGATTAAGGTTAAATAGCTTGTAGAAATATCTGTCATTGGATCTGCATCCAGTCCAGCGTGTCTTAGTGAATTATATTCTGGGGTTTTAATAAATAAATAATGAATGATCAAAATATTTTGCGACATAATACATGGTATGTAGAGTCTGTGGTTTTGTGAATCTAACATAAGTCATTTTCACAGAAGCCCTGAACTTTTCACCTAAAAGAGGTGCACAAGTGAGAAGGCGTATGTGTGATACAGTTGGATTGCACATTAGTCAGTTTTTAACCTGCTGGCTCCTTAGTGAAGAGTCTGTGCCATGTTGTATTGCGCCAGTGTGCAAATAGCACAACTAATCGTCCGTTTCATTCACCACTAGCGTCATGTGCTTTGCTTCCTGCACTTTATCCGGGCAGCTCCCTCGCCTAAATCACTCAGAGTACTTCGAACACGTCTGAAGTGAACCATTTCCAGCTGTGTGCTTCATGTGAGAAAAGGACTGCAACAAAAATATCATTACCCGTTTTTCAACAAAATGACCAAGTTCATGCTATAAAGTACTCTGATATTTTATGTAATGTGGAAGCCTCAGTACCTAACAACAGAAATACTCCATTGAAATCAAATGAAGTACTTGTTATTTCCAGTGTGAATCAAAAATCACCATCCATCCATTTTTGTAACCATTATTTAACTGGAATTGCAGGAGTCTGGAGCCTTTTCAGTTTACATTAGGCAAGAGGTGGGGTACCTCTTACCTCCAGGAGAGGCTGCCAGTCTATCAGAAGGGCAAGACAGACACAGACAGCCATTCTAACTCACATCCACACCTACGGCCAATATAGAAACACCAATTAAACATGGACATCTTTGGACTGTGGACAGAAACTGCAACACCCGGAAAAACAGAAAAAGAACAGACATACACAGTAAAATGTGGCAGCTGTGGCTCAGGAAGTAGAGCGGCTCTGTGGTTTGATCCAAGGCTCCTCCAGTCTGCATGTCAAGGTGTCCTTGGGCAAAAGATTGAACCCCAAATTGTCCCTGATGTATCCACTGGTATGTGACTAAAGAATAAAGTGCCGTATGAGTTTGTGTATGTGAATGGGTGAATGTGGCTTGTACTGTGAAAGTGCTTTGAGGTCACAGAGTCATAAAGCTATTTAAGAAGCAATCCAAAACATACAAAGTGGACAAAAAACTGGCCAGTGCACTCAGATAGATCTTCTAAAAGAGTGTACATCACTACGTAATTAAGGTCTCCGTATAGTTGTAGAGCAACAGCATAATGTGACAGTCAACGCAGACATGAATGAGCCTTCACACTCAGCATAGAAAGTGCTTCAAGAACTGAGATTTTGGGAAGAAAACGATAATTTGATTTAGCTGGATTAGGACTAAATCACAGGTTATTAATTACCCAAAGCAAAAAATTGTGAAATCATAAAATCTAGTTTTATGTTATGCTAACATTTGTGCTTTATACAGAGTGTCGAGATGGAAAACTAACTTTTCTGTGCCAGCATGCAATACTGAGTGTGTAAAGCCATACGCAGAAACGTGTGTGAAGCGCAACAGTCCATGTGCACTCATCAAAGTGTGTTTCTCTTCAACTAATTGCCGAGAGCTTGGAGTCAAGGCTCAAGGATAAGATAAGATGGCAGAAACCAAATGCTGCTGCTGTCGGTAAATAACCACGCAACTGCAGCTTTCCTTCCTCAGAATCCAAGTTTTCCTGTTGGTCCGTGCATCGAGTGAGCGACCGACTCTGAGCTATTCTGCAAAAAAGAAAGAAAGAAGATACATTATGAAATTTCAAAACTGAATTGGCATAAACTGAAGCAAAAGAAAGCATTTGTGAGGGAAGCATTTCCTTTTCCCAGTCTTGAAAGATAGGCTGACTTTGTGCAGATACAGGGGTTTTTTTGGGTCCGACAATGGCGAGAAGCATCTGGTAACACTTCTGTGTAATTGCTGCTGAGAAACCCTGAAGATCTGAGAGGAGAAGAAAATTCCAACATGTTTTTCCTCCGTCCGTCTCCTGCCCCATTCGCCTTGTCTTGGAATTTCACTGGAGTTTGGGCAAAAACAAAAGAGACGGGTGTTCTAAGTGGAAAAAAAAAGAAAGAAAAACTCTTGGATTAGATACAAGGAGGGTGTTTTTCAGCAGCTTTTCAGGGTGTGTGCACTCAGGAGGAGATTTACAAAGTGCAGCCGTGACAAGAATTAAGTTGGTACCAATTTCTTTTGTTGCAGTCACTGCTCCTTCTAGAGCGGCGCTAACTGAAAACAAATGATTTTTAATGAATAATCGCTCAAACTTGAACTGATGTCTTTTTCTGTTTCGGCAGCACTGTGAGCAAGCAAAGTTCTGAAGTTTCATTACTACCTGTCATTTATACAAATTGGGTACTTTTAAGATTTTTGAGTGTACTTTTCAAAAATATGGTTATATATCTTGACAAATGGACTAAAAATAAGAAGTGAAAAAATGTCTGCTACTCTTGTTTAACTGCTCATAAAAACAACAATTTTTAACATTTTTGATCAGTTTTTAAAACATATATAACAGTTTTTTGTCAGTATATTATAATGTTGTTGCATTGCATTAATAGTTGAATTTCACAGAAAGTCTCCTCATCCGCAGAATGATAAGTGTTGTGCAAGTTTTGCAATATTATATATGCATTAAATTTTTTTCCCATTAGTCGTCGTGCAAACCTTGTTTAAAACTAGCAAACTAATTACTGGTTTAAACTAATTACTGGTTTAAACTAATTACTGGTTTAAAGAGCTTCAGTATGAAAAGTCTTCATTATTTATTGCCCATGGTGGCATTTACACATTTAATTAACATTGTACTTTTTTATACTTAAGAATTCATCCTTTGATGCTGATGGGTGTGTTGAAGTCCTCAGACTGAATATTTTCATTTGTTCCCACTGACCCATTTAATCAATCCTGAACCAAAGTACATGGTTTTCACTTCAGTAATATTAATTTTTGTCATTGTTGTGAAGCACTAATTACTAATGTGCCTGCCTTCCTGGGTGTCGGCTGCTGTACTTTACAGTGCTTTCCCACGCTGTCAATTTCAATACTGACATCATTACTCTAGTCCAATCATCTTCTCGCCTGCCTTCTTTGAGCCAATCAGCCTCCGCTTCACGTGGTTTAAATCTGTGCTCTTCATCATGCTTCCTTTCAGACTCTCAGACTTTCAGACTCTCTGTTCTATCACCGTTGGGATTTTCATTCTGCTGTGATGGGTCATTGGAGTCTAATCGCCAAATACATTCATTTCTCTATCTCAAAAAATCATCTTGAATTCTTCCAAGTGATCTCTCCTTATAGAAACTGCTGGTTAGGATAAATATAAATGAACACAATTGTTCCTTGAATCCTTGCCAATGATGATATACCTGTAGATATAGTAATATTTTGAATTTTTATATATTTATTTATTTTATTTGTATTAATTTCATTAGATATTTTTCTTAAAACTCTTATTTTGAAATTAGCCATTTACGAGAAAGTACCGCCAGGTTGTAACTCAGGGGTGGGCAACTCCAGGCCTCGAGGGCCGGTGTCCTGCAGGTTTTAGATCTCACCTTGGGTCAGCACACCTGAATCACATGATTAGTTCGTTACCAGGCCTCTGGAGAACTTCAGGACATGTTGAGGAGCTAATTTAGCCATTTAAATCAGCTGTGTTGGATCAAGGACACATCTAAAACCTGCAGGGATACCGGCCCTCGAGGCCTGGAGTTGCCCACCCCTGTTCTAACTAGTCACTGGTCCATTTCCTTATCCGGGTGCCGGTCACAGGAGCAGTAATCTAAGCATCTAAAATCAGAGACACTCAGATTTTCTTTTGCCCTAGCCACCTACTTTAGCTCTTTTGAGCCTAGGACATTCCCAAGCTGGCTGGAAAGACAAATTCTTCTAGGAAGCACCCAGATATCATCGTGCTCAACAGACCCCCGTAACTACAGCTCTGCCTGTCAATCTCTCACTCTACTGTCTCCTACCTTGTGAACAAAAACCTGAGATACTTAAAATTCTCCATGTCCTTCCCTCAGCTCCTTCCTGACACTTTTCCAGTTAAGAGCCATGGCTTCAGGCTTTGCTACAAACCACCCCAGTGTGAGACGGGGGTCCAATGAAACTAAAACCTTGTAGACTTGGAGACAACTAGAATAATCCAACTACAAGAACTCAGGATCACAAATGAGTGCGCAAAGAAACAATGTTAAGCTCTAGTTTCCACAATGACAGCGCTAAGACTGTGCAGTGTATCCATGGACTAATGTAATTAGTCCATTGCAATAATGTAATGTAATTACTGAATTTAAGAAAAAGGAAAACTTTAAAGGTCTTGCTTAACAAACTACAGAAAAAACTGTGCATATGTCAGTCAAACATTTCTGCAGTTTTATAGAAAATATGATGTGAAATAAAAGACAGCACACCAAAAGCAAGAAATCGTATTTCAATTTGGATGAGTTCCACTTTAAGGTAATCTTCCCGTGTAATCTGTGCTGCTCCCAGCATGGCTATTTATAGGTCTTGCTGTGGAAGTTCTAATTCACGTCCAGTATGCACGATGGGTAAGGCACAGGAAGAAATGCTATACATTTTTGTATTAATCTTATACCAAGTAAATATTTTGCCAGTACCAAAGCTGATACTTCTAACTTAAAAAGGCAGGTTTAGGGGAGAACAGTGTGCCGTGACTTATGAGATGAACTGTCTGCAAATTGTGAACACATTTAAATGACCCCTAAATCACTGTGACTTTTACTTTCTATAAAAACAGAGTTTTTCTCTAAAGGACTTTGGGTCAACTTTGATTAGAAAAGCCTCGATCCTATTGTGCTAGTATCACTTCAATAATAATGTAACCATTGGGTTTTTTTGTTTGTTTGTTTTTGTTTGTTTGTTTGCCCTCAGTAAAACTTTAAGATCCTAACCGAATACAACCAGAATATGCAATTTTGGTGTTTTTAAAGAAAAAACATTTATTCCATTGTTTCATTCCATTTCACTAATACCCAACGATAAAACAGAGTGGGGAGATAGGGGTCTTTTTTACTCTGGTGTAAGATATCCTGTGACTCGATCTGACGGGCTGTTTAGCTCACAATCTGCCTCGTAGTGACATTTTAATCATGAGATCACACGGTTGGACAAAGACTAGACCTGCTTTCAACACACACAGACACTGACCACACACACACACAGATACAGCCCGCAATCACCAAAATAAATACTTTGTGCCCACACCTAACCACATTTCACCAACATAACCAACCACACCAATGAGCCCACCCTGACTCTGCATCCAAATCTGCCAGCCCAACTGACTCTAATTTACTGTTTCATGTCTCTGTGTGGCACCAGGGTGGCAGAGTGGCAGGGTGGCACCACTGGGGATTTGTGGGTGTCTCCGTTGCTGCAGGGGGGGGAGGGCGGCATGTGCCCACAAGCTGTCTGCCAGGCATCAAAGACCGCTTTCATTTTGTTTGGTGAAAAATGCTGATTTTTACACACTGTCACTTCTACTGAGAGCTTTGGGAATTACTGTTTTTAAGATGGGGTTTAACCCGTTATCACTTTTGTTGTACAGTTGCCAGAAATCTGCATGAATGCTGGCAAGAATGTGGATACCTGTTTTTTTCCTTTTCAAAATAGTATTTATAGCAATGGAAATGCTGAGAGAAGAAAAGAAAAGGGTGGTCTTTGGAAGAGAGGCCGCGAACCACTCAAAACTAACAAAGAAGTATCTCTAAAGTTCTTATCCAAAATAGTTAGTTTACCAAAATGACAAAAAATGTACCTTATCCTCCAGAGCACTAAAGGGAATTTAGTGCTCCGGCATCCGGCAGGATGTACGATTTAAAACTTCATACAGAAAGAAAAGAGAAAAAAGAAGAAAGCTGCTGTTCATTTCTGACATATGCACATTGTCTCCATTGGTGCTGGTGCCATGATATAGCAGTATAGGATCCCAAGAACATATGGCCATGTTTAAAAATTCAGACAAGACCGCATAAGGAGGTAGAAACTTCCTAAGATTACTAGAAGATTGTAATTTGTGGACCTTTTACTAGCACTTGGGGAAACTTTGAATATACAGTGGGTCGTATATTTGTGACAGGACCAAAAGCTCACCCCATCTGTCAGTTTGACATGTCGTAATGTCAAAATACTAAACCCAAGACATATAAGGTACTGTATGCATGCTATAAGGAACGGTATGAATGTGTGTTTGAATGCAGCTTGTAGAGAGAATATGCTTTTGAGTCTGTTTACCTTGTGTGTTGCATTTTCTTTGCTTTTAAATACAGTTTGGTTGGGTTTAGGAAAAGATCATATCTTTTGTTGACCTTTTTTTTTTTAAACTCTGGTTAAAAATATAAAGATACATAAAGGTGCATTCAGATGACAAGCGTTCCTGATCAAGAGTCCATATGTTACACACTGGGAGTTAGACTGGACTCAATATTGGTGAGGCAGCAATAGTTAGTAAATCTCAGGTCTACTGAATCCCAGATTTACATGTGAATAGTGGAAGTATAGATTGGTATTGGATTTGATCATCACCAGGGCCTCAAAAACTATGAGTTAACTCTGAGATGAGGGAAACTAAGAGTTTTCTCTTCCAGATAGAGACTCGGTGACTGGGGTAAGAGACCCTGTCAAACGAACCTACCTGCTGTTAGTTTCTCTCTGACTCCTCCACTCCTGCTGCACCAGAACAAACTGACAGCCATTTAGCGTTTAATTTCCTCAAACAAACAGTCAATGTCAAATCACATATCTGACTGCATAATTATCTCATACAAACACTATAGTCACACTATTGAAAACGGTGGTTGGAAAGCACAGCATGATCAAAAGTTTTGGAAATATGTGCGATTAACTTGCAGTCTTGTTATCTTCAAAGTAGTAATTCGAGGATGGGGTCTGCGAGTCAGCTGCCATCATCAAAGCAACTTATGGATCAGTAATGGATAAAATGGATCAGTTTGCAATTGAATGGGGTCAAGTTGGCAATTACATCCAATCTTTTTCCAAATCACAACAAGGTACTTTATATTATAATCTAAAGACCCTACAATAATCCAAATCCAGGCTAACAGATTAGATGTGATAATCTTCAGAAATCATAACATTTCTCCACAAAGATTGATTGATGTAGTTACAATGTAACTTCAAAGTAACATGAACACTGTATAATAGACACAATGCAAACACATACAACCAAGCAGCAATTGGCTACTGGCCAAGTTCCCAGTTGCAAAGTGATGCATTGGAGACAAGTTGTGCTCAGTGTTGCAGTCCGACTCAGATTGTTAGCAACATGTTGGCAATCTGTGTTAATACATTAGACAGCAGTTATTTGCAAACTGTCACCAATCCGTGTGAGAACGATTGCAGCCAGTATGAGTTGGATCAAGAGTGTTTGAGGACAGTGTGTTCGACCTTTGGGTGACCTTTTAGGACTAACAAGTCCCTAAAAGTACTTGGAAACTGTTGCTGAATGTGAAAAATTCAGTGCAGTCCTATTTTTACTGTAGTGTCACTGAACCATTGGCTTATTATTTCTTAACATGAATTTTTTTGGGCCATCAATTTGTCCTTAATGTGACAGCAGAGCTGGTGAATATTGCAGATTTTATACTGACTCCAAATAAGATGTATAGATTGTATATTTCTAACTCTGTGACTCTGGAAAGTAAAGCATTCATCAAGTTGTCCACCAGTTCATAAATCACTGATCAGTGAATAATTTATTGGTTAAGTTGTAATCGCTTGGATCTCTAGTGATGGAAAAATATGTCACACTGTAAATATATGATGTTGAACAGCATTTAATCAATATCTACAAATGTAAAGTTTCAACGTCATATCTGCAGTTGTTGTCACCTGCCGCCTGTCTCCATCCAATTACAGCTGAATGGTTTAAATGTAAACCATTCATCTTACTAAACCAAATGAAAATCTGGTTGGATTCCAGCTTTAATCTGTTAAAGAAAATTCCACTTTTCATCTCTCTCTCTTTTTTTAAAGATATGATGGTCAGCACTGATGGAGATTTGCATTTCAGTTCAGCTGGATTCAAATTTTGGCTCTGCTCTTTACTTATTCATTATAAAATCCACGCACAATATGCACAATATGCATGTGCTTAACTGAGAGTAAACTTTCTGTAACAGGGCCCTATATAGTTTGTCAGTTGGTGCTGTAACAGTTTAAACATTAATGTTAGTTTACCATCTTTAGCGTGGGTTGTAATTTTGATATAATTAAGTTAGTTGCCATCTGTTCCACTGTTTAGGTAGCACTAGCTGTGGGAATTTTTTTTAAGCTTTGCTACTGTTACAGTTGTCTTTTGACAGCGCTGACCTTCATCTTTTACACAGGGTGACTGAGCAGGAGTTGATAATTCCCTTGATTAGAAAGACGGATAGGAAGCAAATAGTTTTCACAATAAAAGCATGACTGTACTAATTGATTACTGCTGTATAGCTTAGCTTTGAGTGTATATGCTCTGATGCCAAGCAAAATATTAAAAACAACCTACCAGCAATATGATTCCACAACAAAAACATTACAGACACATATACATTTTCAGTGTTGCTGTCTTATCTCTAAGAAATGTTTTCTGTTAAAATTGTACGAATGTCTTGATTGGTGTGAATTTATCAAAGCACAAATTCACTTAGTTCCAGTGATTTAGAATTATGAATATTCCAAAAATATAAACTGAACTTTAATTATGTTTTTTTCTTTGTTTGTTTTTTGTACCCATTTGTAATTTCCATTAAAAGACCGAAATCTGCTTTTATAACCTGAGAGTAGAACCAGCACCCGATGATTTCAGCTACCGAAAAGTCACAAGTGCATATGCTTTTTTTTTCCCTTTTTCTCGTTTATTAGCAAATGTTCCTTAAACAGGAGCAAACATTTGACTGTTGGATGACTTTCAGGTGTAATTACTAATTATCTTTTGATCACTGATTAGCATTTACAGTACCAGGATGTAGAGTTAAAACAAACTACAGAGTGTGCGTGTGCTGATGGAAATAAAGTAACACGTCACACTGCAAGATCTGGCTTCTTCAAGTGTTTTAATGTTTTTGTGAGCTCAATGGTATATTAAATTATATATTGGTGGAAACCTCAGATTCTCTGAAATTTCAAAACTGTTTTCATGGCTTGATATTAGTAAGGGTAAGAGACAATGTAAGCTGGAAAACTCAACCTGACATTTAAAAAGCAACTACTAACTTAGTAGTTTGCTCCATTGACCAGATATTTCAAATGATAAAAACTTTGTCTGTTTTAAGCTGAAATATGTTGATTTTTCTTATTTGTCTGTGCTTTGGATGATACAGTTATTTACCCACGACCAAGTCAAAATTAATACATACTTTTAATTACATTATTTTAAAAGAACTTTATGATCAAAGCTTAAAAAGATATTCAAACTCATTAATAATTACCCCTGACACGAATAAGATTTTAGATCACAATTAGCCATTTAGAATATTAATAATAACACACTTGTGTTAGCTCTATATGTTATACTGGAACATATTTCTCTTGTTTACAGTCTAGTGTGTTTAAGGAACATGAAACTGTAGTACCGAAGAGAAATTGCCTCATTACACCCACTGTTGATGGATCTGTACACACACAAACTGCTGCCTGTCTAATCAGAGATGCTCTAAAGCTCTAATTTTATCTGCCCTCTCGGCCTCAGAAGGATGGAGGACCACTTGCACTCTGTGATTAAATGACTGCCCACACAAACAGACAGACACATGTGCAGTCAGGCAGACAGGTAAGAAACAAGCAGGGTAAGCATGCAGGTGGGCAGAGACAGACAGGTTTGGTCTTCATTACTACAACCGCAGGCTTTTGGGGTAAATTAGTGTTTCTGTGTGCTTGCACAAACAGGAGATCTTTACCTACAGTAACTGGAGGATAGTTGCAGTGAAACGTGTAGGGTTGTACAAAGGTTCAGAAAAACCTTGTTTTCTGGATCAGTGTGTTACAGATAGAAAAGGTGATGCAAATATGGTGTATGGGCAAAAGTACTGGGCCATACCACTTAATCACTTAATTAAAATAATGCCACTGATGTTGTTTTTTTGGAGTTGGCCTGATTAATTGGTTTCAAGTTTCAGTGAAGGGAAACTGTAATGCTTCAGCTTACCAAGACACTTGAGATAATTCCACGCTTCCAACTTTTATGGAACAGTTTGGGGAAGGCCTTTTCCTTTTCCAGCATGACTGTTCTCCCGTGCACAAAGCACTTTATATACGCTCTGGAGCCAGCCAGTCAAGTTCTTCCACTTTGGTATAGAATAATGTTGATTGGCCAGCTCAGAGCTCTGACTTAAACCCATCAAATACCCTTGATGTGAGCTAAGACAAAGATTGGTGTCAGTCCCTCCTGGCCAGCATCAATGTCACTCACAATCTCCTGGATGAATGGGCAGATTCCCACAGACATAATCCAGAATCTTATAGAAGGCCATCATAGAAGAATCCGCCTGGAACATATGCAAGAGGGGGACCAATTCAGACTGGGATGCCAACAAACTCCTGTAGGTGTAATGTCTAGGTGGCCCAATGCATTTTTCCATCTAGTGTATTTTGGATCTTTTTAGGTTATATTCTAGGATTAATCTATTTTCCTCCACAGAGGTTCTCTCACAGTGGGATGAATGTTTAATTGAGTCAGTCTCAGTCTGAATACTCTGCATGCATGCACATCAAGTCAAAGGGTCAAACTTGTTTGGACATGAACTATTAAGAGGAGAGCTTAAGTACAACTCCCAAGGACCAGTTTAAACAACCTTGGTGCCAATGAAGCAATAATGAGACTTAAAAGTCACTCAACTAAGCTGTTAATAGCAATCTATTGACTCCCTTAGCTGTTATTTTGGGAAGTAACAAAAATGCAGAACATTGTTTAGTTAACTTTTACCCAAGTTCCAGCATTCGCCTCCTGGAGTTTGTGTTTTTTCCATGTATGCTGATCCCCCAATTATCATCAAATCATCAACAATATATCACAGTGTTTCAACC
>NW_024582710.1:602126-610770 GCF_018398535.1 Haplochromis burtoni
GGAGTTTAAGCCAAAGAAATGGTGAACTTGTTGGAGACTACCAGTATTTCAGGTGGTTTTGCTAGCAGTCCTTTACATGAGTTTTACGTGGGAAGTCTTTACATAAAACCCAATCCTGTTTCATCGTCACAGCAAGTTGAAGCATAGCATGGTTGAAGCATGGTTGAAGGGTGTTTCGCCAGTCTCTTCCTCACTTTTCTAATTTTCATTTACAGGTAGTTTTACATATTGATAGCAATATAGAGCTAATGTTGCAAATATCAGTTAATCACAAATGATGAAAACGTCATTGTTTGTGACAGATTATTCCGTTTTTCTACAGTCAATCATAAAGTTTATGAAAATCCAAAAGAGGGGTGGAGGTGAAATGGGAATATAATTAAGGTGTTAGTTTGTCAAAAAAAACTTAATGCATAAATGACAAAGAAATCAGAAAATTAGATTTTTCATCTTTACAACAATTAGTTTGTTCAGTTTATATATTTATATTACTATATAAAGGTTTTTCTATGGCAATAAAAACACAATTGCTAATCTAGAGGAAGAGCTGAAGGAATATGAAAGTTATTTGACATTAAAAATATTGATCACAAACTCAAAGGGACATTACCAATGATGGGGTCCTATTTATTAATCATTTATTAATGAGGGACTGTTTTATGTACCTAAAAAAAACCCTACATGGACATAACCTTAAAAGTGGTGCACAAGTTCTCCACTGCTAATCAAGTGAAACTAGTTATGATCACATGAGGATTAGTTTATTGGCAGTTTATTAACCAGTTGTTATTATTTTCTTTATTATAGGATCGTCTGGCTGATGTCTGGCTTTAAAAAAACTATAAAATAAGAGTTCACAGAGACATCATCACAGTGCTTGTTCTGTTTTCAGCCAACAGCTCACAAACAGCTATCCATAAAAACTCAGATTTATGAAGTTGGAGCAAAAAAAGTTGGCATTTTTGCATCGAAATGAACCAAACCACTCAGGTTATTTTCTGTAATAAACACTTAATAAATTGAAAGATCTACTGACATATTTCTAACATATTATCATACTGTAGAAACTCTTCAAATATTCTGTATCCACAATGGAGGATCCAGCTACCTACAAAATACTAAATAGTAATCTTCCACCAGGAGTTGAAGTATATTTATTTGGCACATTTGTTTGATTGAGCAAGCCTTGGCTACATCCCTGCTGAGCGATTTGAGCTCTGTGAGCTTTAAATTGCTGACAGAACCAAACGTTTGTCATTTTCCAATTCTTCAAAAGCAAAACAATTTTATTTTAGCGCAGAAAAAAAAACACATTACAGTTTTGTAGTTTTATGAAAAGATTTTAATGATTTCAAGATTCTTAGTGAAAACACTCAGCTGTATGAACAATGATGAATAGACTGAGAGTTCCACACTTGCCCTCATCTAGACCTAATTATAACCTAAACCCCAAACTTCAAAGTGCTCCTCAGAGTAAGGGCAGAGATGTGAGAACCAGATAAAAATGCCTTAAATGCCCACAACTTTGTGTCTATTCTATTCTATAACCAGCCACAGTTTTTCTGCCACTGGATTCAGGGTGTTACATTGATTTGCATTCCTTTTAAAGTAACTTTACTTCACACAACCTCAAACTTTAAACCTTAGTCTCCATATTAACACTGAAAACACTTTTTCCTTCATCTGGGTTCTTCTGGCCCCCAAAGGTAAGTGGCTCCCCTATGACACTGTAAAGAGGTTGATGTCCCCATGACAATAACAGAAGTACATATGAACAAAAAATTACACACACACACACACACACACACACACACACACACACACACACACACACACACACACACACACACACACACAAACATAAATTTTATAGATTTTACTTAGTTCTAACCATAAGCACTATTTGCTCAGACTTAATTTTTACACATCAAGTCTCTAAATGATGGAATATTGATTTCTGCCCGAAAAGGAATTGTGGTCATCAGTGTCTCCATAGCATGTGTAGTACATACACATACTACAGCGCTGGTGTCTACTGCCCTCTACTGTTCGTTCCAGTAGTTACATTGAGAAAAGACAACTACCAGTAAGGACAGTTCAATTCAGATGCACATTGTTTTGATGAAGCAGATTCATTGTGTTCAGTATCAACATGTTTGATGAGTTGGGCATAACTAGTACTGGACTCCATTAGTTTTTGAGTATATGACCCAGTTTCAGTTAATTGTCTTTAACTTATAGCTTTAGTAATTTAAGCTGTTTCTAGCTCCAAGAAAATACTGTACCACGTTAACCGTTATCAACCGTTTTTAATATGTACGTCGATCTTTGCTGTATGATGCATTTTTTTCCACTTAAAATCATGGAAGTGGGAATAGTAAAATGCAATCCTGTAAGTATCCGAACAACTTCTGCTACAGCTCCTCTTGTTTAAGGTTTAAAGCAACAAGTTCTTCACTGTGATCTTCATTTAATCCCAGTGAAGAATCTGATGATATTTGCGCCTTGAGGCAACTGTTGTTCTTTGGAGCTATATAAATAAAACTGAATTGAATTGAGCTGTATTTGGTAGAGGCTAATCCACTATGTAATAGATCAGTGGAATTCAGTGTGTTTTGATTCTTATACCAAAAACAGTGGGAATAATGAAAAACACATTAGTGTCTCATCAGCATAAATGCTCATATAGTCATACGAAACATACTTAGCTGCAATGTAGAAATATGTAGGGATATGGATAGTCCCCATATTATAGAAGATTTTAAAATAAAAAGAAAGATATAAAGGGAAATATAAAAGTCTGATATTTAGCATTTAGTATAACTGTATTTTATGGCATTTTATAGTTTTTTATTTACAAATTTCAACTATTCAGTACAACGTCTATACTCTAAAAAAGTAAGAGTATCACAGAATAAAATGTAACACTGCATATAAGCTGCATTCAGTCACACAATGTTCCTATGGATTGTTATAAGGGAAGCATGAAGGAGGCAGAACTACCCACTTAAAATACAAGTATATTAATACTTGAATACAGTCTTGTAATACACATATTTATTTCCTTTTTTACCCTTTCCAACTGCTACAAAGACATTATATTATAACAACAATGTTTATTTGTAGCAATTAATGATTGTTCTCTATCAAATTATGTTATCTGTTAAAAAAAATGTTTCCAAGCAACATTTTTTAACAAAAACAAGCACATTTTAAAAACAATGTTTAAATCCGGACCTTTTTAAAAAGATGTTTTGGTGTCCGTTGTGTAGAAGAACTAGAAGAGTTACACATGAGGAAACTGTCCATCCTTCACCCTGAGGGGGGACAGAGGAAGGAATGTTTTCCCCTCATACAAAACCTTTGATCTCACACCCCCCTAATCACTTCCTGAAGATTATACAGTACGTGCACCTCTGCACTGCCCACACTGTGCTTGTGTGCGCAGCGTGTGTTAATGCCTGAAGGCAACCAGGGCAGATGTAGTCTTCTAGCCTGATGACAGACAGAGATAGGGAAGAAACAGAGACAGAAGAATGATGTCATCGTTCATCAAAGAATGAAAACCAGGAAGAGTTTTAAACACATTTAGCAGCCGCGCTGAAGTGCATAAAATGTGTAAACTAAAACTAAGAAGAGTCAGCACATTTTTAAGCCACAAACACTTGGAAAAGAGTTGGAAGTGCTGGCAAAGTCATTTATCCCAGTCGTCAGTATGACTTTGGCAGGTCTTTGTACTATTATGGTTTGTGGGGGCAGTGAAGGCATCTCAGGAATAGCAGAGTCAGAACTGAGGATGCAAAAGTTAGTAGGACCTTTGCAAACTCCTACTGTGGCTATTATCTGTATTTAATTTAATTTAATTTTAATTACTGTACAGTACTCTGTTTTTGGTAACTATCGTCCATGATGTAAATAGATAAACATTTGTTTCTGTTTCTGTTCTGTGTCCTGTGTACAGTTTTTTTTATATGTGTTTTTCTTGCTGTTGTTACAACCAAATTTCACTTTATGGGAAAATTAAAGGACTATTCTATTCTATTCTATTCTATTCTATTCTATTCTAATCTTTTAAAGCCAACAAAGGTCTATTAAGAGACACAAAACACAAACAGAAGTACTTTACAGTTTTTTACAGTCGCTAACAAGCGTTTGTCCAAACAGTTGTCACATTTGCAAAACTCTAAACACAATTAGCACAGGATCGGTCTGTTGTGGCCATACCATTCACACATTTCATGTCGTGTTCACCCAATATGCAGTCAGTGAACACATTTCCACAATGCTTTTCTTAACAGACAAGTTATACCTCCCAACAAAACTATGGACTGTTCTTGTAGTATCTACGAATGTTAACACACAACATCCCACAATAGCAAAAACAATATTCCAAACCGTAGATACAGTATAAAAACCTCTGCCCCTGCAATGATATCAGTACAAAAACAATATCAATATCAAAAATATATCTCAGCTGTAAACAAACAAACAATTGATTAATTGACACACAGCTGATTTATGTTGGGTAAATTGGGCCAACCACACCTTCTTCCATTCTGGCTTAGACTCAGTGGGGTTCATAAGGCAAGACCTTGAGGAGTGATGTTTTTGGAAACAAAAAAAAGACAAACACTGTAATGTCTGGTCGAGGAGGAGTAAGAGCAAGGGGCCCAGAGAGAAGAGCAGGCCCAAGGAGAGGGCAAGGTATAGGTGTAAGAATGCGTGGTGGTGGCATTCCAAGGGCTGCAAGAACAGTAGTCAGTGATGAAATCCGTGCCACTATCATTGACCATGTAATCAACCATGGTCTTTCACTAAGAGAGGCTGGTGAAAGAGTGCAGCCCAATTTGAGGCGGTCAACGGTTGCCTCCATTATACGCACCTTTCAACAAACCAACAGGTAAGTATTGCATTTTACATGGATTGTTCCTATTCTCACTTGACATGTCAATATGGTCATACAGTAATGCATATGTTGAATTGTCTGTCTTTCTAAAGAATGCAACGTCTTCCACCCTCTGGGGGAAGAGGAAAGCTCCTCAGTAATGATCAGGAGCTTGCCATTGTGGAAATGGTTACTGCAAATAATGCAATAAAACTGCGTGAAATACAAACCAGAATTGTGGCGGACCATGAGATATTCGACAATATCGATAGAATCAGCCTCACAACCATTTCGCGGACATTGTCCAAACATAGAGTGCGGATGAAGCAGCTCTACACTGTTCCCTTTGAGAGGAACAGTGAGAGGGTCAAGGAGCTACGACGACAATATGTCCAGGTACAGTGTATATTCAATCCAATGTCCAGTTCTATAAGCTTTGCACTTTGCAAGTAGGTAACCTACACAATACTAGGTTACAGTACAGTATGGTATACAGTACTAACATGACTTACATAAACTTTGTTTCAGAGAGTTATGGAATTGGAGGCCAACCAGGCCCCTCATGAATTCATATACATCGATGAGGCAGGATTCAATCTGGCCAAAAGGCGTCGACGTGGACGGAATGTGATTGGTAAAAGGGCCACAGTTGATGTGCCAGGACAGAGAGGGGCAAACATTACCATGTGTGCAGCAATTGCAAATGCAGGATTACTCCTTCACAAATGTCAGGTTGGACCCTATAATACAGAGCGCTTGCTTGCCTTTCTCAATGATCTCCACCAGCGCCTGGTTCCAGAGCAGGGTCAGGAGGGTGAAAACATGAGGACCTTTGTAATTACCTGGGACAATGTGGCTTTCCATCACTCGCAAGCAATAACAACATGGTTTGAAGTCCACCCAAGACTGGTGAGTCTCTTCCTTCCACCCTATTCACCTTTCCTCAACCCCATAGAGGAGTTCTTTTCTGCATGGCGGTGGAAGGTTTATGACCATCAGCCACATGACCAGATGTCCCTCCTTGAAGCCATGGATGCTGGCTCCAGGGACATCACAGTTGACGATTGCCAAGGGTGGATCCGACATACCAGGCGGTTTTATCCCAGGTGCATCGACTTGGCTGACATCAGATGTGATGTTGATGAAAACATGTGGCCTAACCCTGAAGATCGCAGAGATTAGATGCAACTTTTTTGCCTTTTTTTAGCCCCCCTCCCCCCCTTTTTATCTTGGCTTTTTGCTGTTGTTTTTTTGTTCAGAATGCTCTTGTGTGTTCCATGGATATTTTGTTCACTGTAAGCAATACTGTGACACTTTCTCTGTCCTATCATACCGTGTTTCTACTGTACCTCCTGTAGTAAACAGTAAAGACACAGAAACTTGTTTGCTTTTTACTGGAATGCTTTTGAATGTGAACATTACTGTACATGTGGACATGCAGTTACCAACCAAGACATTTCTGGTGTCAAAATGGTGGATTGCATGTTTCGCATGCACATACCTGTAAAACTGAAACATAAAAGTCTATGCAGTTTTTGTAATGTCAATAATAGCCAGTATTTTGACACCTGGTGTACTTTGATTGACTGCATGTACCTTGTGAAGTGAAGACAAGTGTTATTCTTTGACAGACTAATTTCATTTTGAGTCAGATTTATAGTGTTTTTGTACAGTTAGTGTGTGCAGAGAAAGATGTGTTCTAATTTTGAAATGAGGAGTTAGTATATATTTAACAGAGTGTATTTTTGGGAAGGATATTATCCATTTGGCCAATTGTGTTTTGTAGGTGTGGGTCTGTGTTAAGAGTTTAGAAAAAGTATCTGAAGTATGGGTAGGCGCTTGTTAGCGACTGTAAAAAAACTGTAAATGATATCAAAGCAAAGCAACCACAAATATGAGCTGTGTTCAAAAACTAGTAAAATAATAATAAAAAAATTATATATGATATAAATTTGATTGCTATCCTCTTTTCTATCCTCTGTGCAGTGGTCCTTCCGGGGTTTCTGTGCCAGAAACTAACCAGCAAGTGAAAGTAAAAGCTAAAACTGAGTGACAATGATCGTAGACCCATGTTTTTACACAGCAAGTGTAAAAACACAGGTCCAAACCACGCAGAGACTTGACATGCCAGGCAAAATTTGAATATTTTCATAAAAATATCTAGAGTAGACAAACAGTATTTGAAAGTTATTTCCTTAAGAAAAACATATCAAGCAAAACCCTAACACAGGACCTTTCAGTTTATCCATGAACTGTTCAACCTCTCCGAAATGTTTGCGATGGTAGGGTGAACTCATTCTTAAGGAAAGGAAACGGAGCGAAAAGGCAGCGGTAAGACAAATTACACATGAACTGAAAATCAGTGACAAGTTTCATGTTGTGAGTAATTCATGTTAGAAGTTTTCAGTTTAAATTGTCACCAGTATGACCAGAAAACAATGCTGCCCCTGCGACCTGGATAAACTGGAGAAAATGAAACCTGAACAGAAACCCAAACTTAAAAATATAACTGTGAATGCAAAACTTTCATACCAGACCCAACAACCATGGCAGATGTGAGCTGCCTTAATAGGAAATGGCTACAGGTCGCTTGAAATTGTCATACTTTATAAGCTTCCTCTGCTGTGCTTGCAGAGAAGAACATCTGGAAGCAGCCCTGACTGAGTTTGTCGTTCAGAATAAAGTGACACAGGGGCAGGTCTTAATAGATGCCTATAAAACTTCTGTAGCAAGCAATGAAACTATAGATAGGCACATGTAACTCTTTTTCTTGTAGTCAGGGCCACAAAAAAGTGACTGCTTCTTTTTATACAGCCTCATATGGAGTTTACTTGCAGGCATTATGGTTGCTTTGTAGCCTTTCTAGATAGGTTGTGGCTGTTTAGGACATCACATACCACATCATTTGAGCACAAGAACTAAACTGGATACTGGTGGATGCTGTAGCTCCTGCTCATAGTACTCAAAGACATCAACCACACTGTTGCTAAAGAGTTGGGTTACAAAACACTACTGCGTATGTATCTCTCCTCAGAGATTACTTTCTTTGGTCTTCGTCATCTTCATCCTCCCCATCCTCATCCTCTTACTCTCACTCCTCTGGCTCTGCCTCTTTTTCCAACATTGCCATCCATTGCTCCAAAACAGAAGAACTCACCTGTTGCCCTTTTGTAAAGCTCTGATTTCTTAATTGCAATTATGTGTGAAAGGTGTTTAGCAATGTGATGAGTTAGCATGCAAAATAGGGCAACTGACTTTACAACTTTGAATGAGAGTGTTTCTTGCGAAAACAAGAGGTTTTCTTCATGAAAATCCTGCCAATTGCAGAGGCTTGTGTGTAGTGTTTTGACAAAAGCGCGTTTTAAAACTGCAATTTGGGTGTACAGCAGGAATTGCCCTTGTGGTTTAGCAGAATTGGTTCAGGGGGTGGTGCATCAGTTACATGTTGCAGTCATTGTGTCTGAAGTACAAGTAACTGTGTAAATAATTGGGAAAAAAATCTTTATTTTTATATTTGTCCACTAGGTGGCGCTACTTTCTACCATTCAAAGCATGCAGCAAAATTTCAAACTTTTTTCTGTTTTTTGCAAGGGTGCTACTGAAATAAAATGGCAAGTGTGTGCTGCCATTAGGTACTTCCCCCCCGTCCCCTTCTGACTGCCTCTGCCTCAATTTTATCCCACAACTTAGACATTCACATTACTCACACTCTCATTACACATACATATAGGATCTTGGGGGTGGGCACGATACACGGAA
>NW_024582710.1:624387-636283 GCF_018398535.1 Haplochromis burtoni
AAGAGAAGTGCACTTAGAGTGAGAAAGTAAAATTTGCTCTTTGAGGACAATTTAAAGAATAGAATAGAATGCCTTTATTGTCACTATACAGTTGTACAATGAGATACAGAGCATCTCCTACTCAGTGTAAACATGCTGGGGGGGTACAGTTCTGCAGCGCTATGTACATATGGACAGTATTAACATAGGGAAAAACATATATATATATAAAATGTACAATATACAAGCCGTAAGTAATATGTAATAAATAGTGTTATGTATATACAGTTGAGTTGTTGCACATAGAATTGGTATTGCACAGTGGTGGTCCATAGAGGAAGTGGGAAGTGGGGGGCTGTGTTATCTGTGCATGTGTGAGTTCAGGGTGGTTATCGCTTTGGGGAAGAAACTGTTTTTGAGTCTGTGGGTTTTTGTGTTGATGCACCTGTAGCGCTTCCCTGAGGGAAGCAGGCTGAACATGTTGAAGCCAGGGTGGGAGCTGTCCTTGATAATGTTTGCTGCTCTGCTGAGGCAGCGGGAGGAATAAATGTCCATCAGGGAGGGGAGAGGGCAGCCGATGATCTTTTGTGCTGTCTTGACCACACTCTGAAGCCTCACTCTATCTGCTTTGGTGCAGCTGCCGTACCATACCGTGATGCAGTAGGTTAGCAGGCTCTCAATGGACGAGCGGTAGAAGGTCAGCAGCAGGTTGGAGTTCAGCTTGTACTTCCTGAGGACTCTCAGGAAGTGCAGCCGCTGTTGGGCCTTCTTGATGACCGCTGAGATGTTTCCTGTCCAGGAGATGTCAGCAGAGATGAGGACACCAAGGAACCGGAAAGTGTGGACCCTCTCCACACACTCCCCGTTGATGTAGAGGGGGGCCAAGTCGGTGCTGTGTCTCCTGAAGTCAACAATGAGCTCTTTGGTTTTCTTAGTGTTCAGTGCCAGGTTGTTTTCTGAACACCATGCTGCCAGCTTCAGGACTTCCTCTCTGTACTCTGCCTCGTCTCCCTTCGAGATGAGTCCGACTACCGTGGTGTCATCAGCAAACTTGATGATGAGAGTGTTGTTGTGGGTCGAACTGCAGTCGTGGGTGTAGAGAGAATACAGGAGGGGGCTCAGCACACAGCCCTGTGGGGAGCCGGTGCTCAGTGTGCGAGTGGAGGAGAGATGAGGGCCGAGTCTTACAGTCTGGGGCCGGTTTGTGAGGAAATCCTTTATCCAGGCACATGTGAGAGGAGGGAGGCCAAGAGTGACCAGTTTGGTGATGAGGATGTCCGGGATGATTGTATTAAAGGCTGAGCTGTAGTCCACAAAGAGCATTCGGACGTAGCTTTGCCGCTGCTCTAGGTGACTCAGCACAGCGTGGAGGGCTGTGGCGATGGCGTCTTCGATGTATCCAGTTTCACGCAAATAACTGGATCGTGTGTTATATTAACATAATACAAAAATATTAGTAGTGAATGAGAAAACAAATGTTATTCTTATCGAAATTCTAATTCTAATGAATTTACTCAGCTTGAATCTGAACTATTTTCAGTTGCCTACATTGTAGAGGGTAAATCCAGCTCCAGGTGGGGGAATCCTAAGATCCTTTGTAGCAGTTCACCAGTATACTGTTTACTCTCTTTATACGAGACCTATACATCTGGTATAAAGGTGGAATTCAGTGCTAGCTTGATGGTGAAGTACTGCCATCACAACTTCTAAACACCTGCACAACTTCCCTTTAACTGAAGAGCTATTAATGACCAGCCTGTTTTGAAAATGTAAGGAGTACAAAGTACTGATGCTTGTATAAAAATGGAAAGAGAAAAAATAAAACCTTGTCAGAAAAATAAATACTCAATGAAGAATACCTGAGAATCCTACTAAAGAACAGTAATGAATTACTTATGCATTGTTATGTCCCACCTTTGGACATCAACAATTATTTTGTCGCGTTTTTCCGTGAAGTCAAGCTAAATATCAAAGGGATTCCATTGGTAAAGGTTTATGGTTTAAAGACTGCATGAAAAACAGCAGTCTCAGCTAGCTTTGCACAAAATAGCTGGTAGAAAGGTCCTCCAAAGAGCTGCAAAGAGTACATTTCATTTTTAGTACAACTTTTACTGTAGTATTTTTCAAAACTAGTATCTGTACATGTCTGTACTTTTGCCACCTCTGGAATTCAGTAAAATATATGCAGATGGTACATTGAGTTATCATGGCTGATTTGCAGCCCCAAGACAGTATAAATGTGAAATTTGCTGAGTGAATCTAACTAATATTATCAACTTACATTTAAATTGATGTCTGCTACGTGTGGGACTAATAAAGGTTATCTTATCTTATCTTATCTTATCTTATCTACCTTGATGTAACCTCACTTTGACCACATAGCCTGCTCTGCACCAGTCCATGGTGCATTATGCACTACTGTACACTTCACCACAATACTGCAAACTAACCTGTGCTAAACTGTCTTCATTTTGGTCGACAGGACATTTCAACATGTCAGAAAACATAACATATACTATATGTTCTATATCATCCACAGATCCAGCCTATTCCAGATACCATAGGGTAAGAGGTAGGACACCCTGGACAGGCACCAATCTCACACAAGGCTAATTAGAACAATACATATAAAATGTAACTTGCAGTTTTTGTCACCTACCAAAATATCACTGACTAAGCAATCCTTAATTGTCTTCCTAAGATACTGAGACTCCGTACAATGCACTAATCTGCCCATCATGTGTCGTAATTACCCATTAATTGAAAGTAAATGGAGTCGTTCTTATACAGCTCTTCTACTCTACTTAAGTACTCAAAGTGCTTTATGTAACATGTGTTATTCACCCAGGTTTTTCTGTCTAACATTTACAGTTCAGTGGATGCATCAGAGAACCATTTGAGGTTCAGTATCTTGCCCAAAGACACTTTGGCACGCAGACTGGAGCAGCCAGGGATCAAACCACTAAGCTTCTGATTAGTAAATGGCCTCCTATACCTACTGAGCTACAGCCATCCTACTGTCTGGACTGTCAGATTGTTATGGCGCTATTTAACCTCTAGCCATGTTGTATCTTAACCAACAATGTAGCATGTGCAATAGATTCTAGACATGCTTGCCTTGTTACAGTACAACAATAATGACTCTCACTCTATATTTTTCCACTTTTAATGGCTTAGTCTTTTCAAACTATTTCAGCCTGAAATATAAATATCAAAAATTAATTATAGTTTTTTGCTTTTAACACCTTAAAGAAGAAGGACTCCAGCTGAGGTGGTGCAGAGGCCAGTTCTTCTCTCTCTGTCTGAGCAAGTCACACTGCCCTCACAATTGCTGGTTGGAGGGGCTTGCAGCTAATTTGGATAGGTTTTTTGACCTGTAAACCATCCAAAATGAGCATGCCTACATAAGCCTGCAGTTCCTCTGTGTCCACATAAGCCGCTGAACGTGGTGCACGTTTGTCATGGCCACAATTTGCTCCAGGATTTGGGGTGCTGGAATTAAACCTGTGGCAGCTGGGATGTAGCAAAGCAAATTTTTTTTCTCTTTAGGTCACGAGCAGTTGTCTAATCGTACTGTGTATGACTGTGTACGTGACAAATAAAAAAATTTGAATTTGAATTTGCAGTCTTTGCGACCAAAATATGGTAATCCCCATGGAAAAGTCCATCCTGTCACTGGAGTTGCACCAGCTGGTCTGTTTCTTCCTCTGAGGCGGACATGGAGGAAGCCTCAGAGTCCACAGAGGAGGATTAGGCACCATCTTCATACTCATAGTGCACAATCATCAAAGGTGAAGATTACGCACATGTACACCCATGTGCACACACTCACACACCATTATTCTACACTAATGGTTTCAGTTTCAGTTTTATTTGTCATATGCAAGTTAGCACAGGGTCAACATTGCAATGAAATGTGTTTGACGAGCAGCAGTCACTCAGCAGCATGATACAGTAGAAGAAAATATAATAAAAATAAAATAATAAAGAAAATAGAAAAATAGTAAGGAGCAAAATATTAGAGAGACATGGTAAAAGAGAAAAGATGACTAAATATATATGTATCTATAAATATAAATATATGTACACTAGTGATTAAATAAGAAAATCTTGAAAAGAAATATGACGGGAGGGCAGATGGGATATTGCACAGGAATGAGCAGCAGAAAATTACAGTATTGCACTTTTAAATATAAATATCAATGACAATAAAGTGGAGTGACCAGTGCAGATTAAACAGAGTACTTGTGAAGCTGCAGGGTAGCTTCTGAGTGCTGTGTTGTGTGTGTTTAAGTGTTGTGGTTGAGGTGTCGTATGGCTTGGTGGTAAAAACTGTTTTTGAGTCTTGTAGTCCGAGCAGACAGACTCCTGTAACGTCTGCCAGATGGTAACAAGGAGAAGAGCTGATGTGCTGGGTGGCTGTGGTCCTTGATGATGCTGTGTGCTTTACGGAGGCATCGCTGGAGATAAATGTCCTGAATGGCAGGAAGCCTCGTGCCAGTGATGTGCTCTGCTGCCTTCACCACCCTCTGTAGTGATTTACGGCTGCTGGCAGAGCAGCTTCTGTACCAAACTGTGATGCAGCTCGTCAGCAAGCTCTCGATTGCACACCTGTAAAAATTTGAGGTGATGTTGGAGTTCATGCCAAACTTCCTCAGCCTCCTCAGGAAGTAAAGCCGCTGGCGAGCTTTCCTGATAGCAGTGTCTGTGTGAAGGGTCCAGGAGAAGTCCTCAGTGATGTTGACTCCAAGGAACTTGAAGCTGCTGACCCTTTCGACCTTGACACCGTTGATGTGGATGGGCTGGTGTTCTCTGACTGGTCGTTTCCGGTAGTCCACTATCATCTCTCTAGTTTTGCTGATGTTGAGAGTCGGGTTATTTTCCAGGCACCACTCGTACAGCGCCATCACCTCCTCTCTATAGGCCGTCTCATTATTGCCTGTGATGAGGCCTATGATGGTTGTGTCATCCGCAAACTTGATGATGATGTTGGACTGGTGTTTAGCAACACAGTCGTGTGTGAACAGGGAATATAGGAGGGGGCTAAGCACACAACCCTGTGGCGTACCTGTGTTTAGGATGAGTGATGAGGAGGTGTGCTTACCAACTCTCACCACCTGGGGCCTGTTTGTGAGGAAGTTTAGAATCCATCTGCAGATCGGTGTTCCCAGCCCAAGGTCGACGAGCTTCGTGGCAAGTTTTGAGGGGATGATGGTGTTAAATGCCGAGCTGTAGTCGATGAAGAGCATCCTTGCATATGTATTCCCTTTCTCCAGGTGAGTGAGGGTGGTGTGCGTTGCCAGGGCGATGGCATCCTCTGTGGCTCTGTTTGTCCGATAGGCAAACTGAAGAGGGTCCAGTGTGTCAGGGAGGGAGGAGCAGATGTGACCTTTGACCAGCCGCTCCAGGCACTTCATGATGACGGATGTCAGTGCAACAGGACGGTAGTCATTCAGACAGGAGACCACTGATTTTTTGGGAACGGGAATGATGGTGGATGCTTTGAGGGACGTGGGGACCACTGACTGCCTCAGGGAGAGGTTGAAGATGTTGGTGAACACCTCTGCCAGCTCGTCTGCACACACTCTGAGTAGCCGGCCTGGGATGCCGTCTGGTCCTGGAGCTTTGTGAGGATTTACCTTTTTAAAGGTCCATCTCACAGCTTCTGTTTTCAGAGTTAGAGTTGCAGCCTCACTGTCCTCCTGAGGGTAGAGGATCTGCTCTCTGTTGTCTGCGTCAAAACGAGCATAGAAGTTGTTAAGCTCGTCTGCAAGAGATGCAGTGGGCTGAACACTGCCTGTGTTGACCTTCTTGTAGTCAGTGATGCAGCGCAGTCCATTCCACAGTCGCCTGGTGTCAAAGCTGTGGTAGCTGGACTCCATTTTGTCCCTGTAGTCCTTTCTGGCCTTTTTTATGGACTTTCGGAGGTCGTACCTGGCTGCTTTATATGCATCAGCGTCCCCGGAGTTAAAGGCAGAGGTCCGCACTTTTAGCTTGGCGCCGAACGTCTTTATTTACCCAGGGTTTCTGATTTGGATATATGCAGGACAGGGGTTTTTGTGATGGTATCATCCATGCACTTTCCAATATATCCAATGACAGAGTCTGTGAGTTCATTGATGTTGCCATCAGCTGCATCCACAAATATCTGCCAGTCAGTTGTGTCAAAGCAGTCCTGCAGGACCTCCTCAGCCTCACTGTCCCATTTGTAAATAACCCTGGAAGCTGGTTTTTCCTGTTTCAGTCTTTGTCTGTATGCAGGCAGCAGCAGTATGGAACAATGGTCTGCCTTACCAAAAGCTGGGTGGGGGAGGGGTTTGTAGCACTCTTTGAATGGAGTGTAACAGTGGTCCAATGTTTGATCACCTCTTGTGGGGAAGGAGATGTGCTGATAGTATTTGGGGAGAACCTTCTTCATGTTGGCTCTGTTGAAGTCTCCCAGCACAATAAAGGCAGCTTCTGGATTTTTGTTCTCAAGTCCAATAATGATGTCATACAGTTCGTCCATAGCTTTAGCTTTATCAGCATGTGGGGGAATGTAAACAGCTGAGAGGAGAACTGAGCTGAACTCCCTTGGGAGGTAAAAAGGCCTGACTTTAATGGTCAGCAGCTCGAGGCTCTGAGAGCAGTAAGTTTTTAAGATACACACATCTCTAGCCCACAAGGAGTTAACCATAAAGCACACCCCTCCTCCCCTTTTCTTGCCTGAGTCCTTCGTTCGGTCTCCCCGGTAAACAGTGAATCCATCCGGCGTGATGGCGCAGTCGGGGACGCTGGGCTCCAGCCATGTCTCTGTGAAGGCCAGAACGCAGCAGTTCCTGATGTCTTGTTGGTGTTTAATCCGTGCACGCAGCTCGTCAAGTTTGTTGTCCAGAGACTGGAGATTCGCGAGCAGGATGCTGGGCAGAGGTGGCTTGCTGTTTCTCTGTCGCGTTCGGCACAAAACTCCGGCGCGTTTCCCCCTCTTTGTTTTCCCTCGACGTCGCGCGAGTAAACAAAGGATCCCAGGCAGCAGAGCGTCCACGGAGTCGAAACCCGCTGTAAAGTCCGAACTGGCTGACGAACGTAGCTCCAGAAGCGTTTGTCTGTCATACCGAGTGTATGATCGCGCTGTGCGCACAGAAATATGAAAGCAGTACAAAATAAATAATAACATTTTTGCTGAGATGACTGGGAGCTCTCGTCGGTGCAGCCATCTTACGGCGCAACCGGAAGTTGGTTTTTTTTTTTTTTTTTTTTTTTTTTTTTTTTTTGCCTGTCCCGTTTGGCTCTTTTGCCATCAGAATTGTTGTCTAAAGGCAAAGAAAGATGCCCAACGGATTTACTTTACCAAATTGACCATCCCAGCCTTGCCATAATGGTCCATTTGATTCACCTTTTATTGTTTATTTTATTTTCACTTACTGAATACGGGACAGACTTGACTGGGGGAAAGAAGGGGAGAAAGAAAGAGGGAAAGAGAAACAGCTGAGAAGAGGGACGGGGGAGAAGGGCAAAAAACAAAAACCAACAGAATGGCAGAAAAGAAAGAAAAAAAATGCATATATCAATCACCTGGATCACCTGCTGAGAAAGAAAAAAGAAAACAAGCAGAAGAGAACAAGAGTAATAGAATAAACAACATCACAATGATATATGGGAATATGACAGTAAATACTAAATATTAAACATTATTGTGCAGCACATAAGATCAACAGAACACAGTGTGCTTTGAGGTAGGAGCCAAAAAGGGTGTAGTTTGTGGGTGTGATCACCCGTGTGTACACCTGTGAGCATGGACGCGCTTGTTTTTTTTAAAAGGTTCCTTCATGTAATGATCTGCTAGAGGGTGTGGGGGGGCCACAGCCCCGTCCTCCAGGGCATGAAGCAGGTATGGAGGAGATCAAAACTCCAGACATCCAGAGGCCCCCAGAACACAAGAGACCAAGGAAGACCAACAGAGGGGCAGCCGCGCCACTGTCCCAGAAAGAGCTGAGGAGAGTCCCAGATGAGGGCTCACTCAGCAGCCGCGGAGCAGAAGCCAGGGGGAGTTGCAGTGAGCGCCCGTGAGCTCCGCCGGCAGCCAGCTGTGCCTGAGTGACCGAGCCCCAGGCCGAGAGGCCGGGGGCACCCCACCTCCGAAGTGGCCCGAGCAAGCCCCAGGCTCCAGGCCCCGATAAGCGGCCGCCAAGGAGTGAGCCGGTGTGTACCTGGACGCCCATCCCCGGACACAAAGAACCACCAACGCACCGATGTCTGAGGGAGTCCGCCACTGGCAGGGGAAGTGGTGGTAGGGGGAGATAGGCCTCCAAACCTTGGAGGGCCTGAGATGTCCCCAGAGAGGTGGCGCCTGACACCCAACCTGACATATAGACACAGACATACAGGCACACACAGATACAAACATCCATTCCCACCCTCATGCTCTCATATGCACTTACTCCACACTCAACCAACGTGGAGACAGACATAAAGAGACGCTGTACACACGATCACACTCCCCAAGCGTACTCTACAACCGGGTCTAGGTACCCTTGCCCCTGGAGGGGGGAACTGCACCCAGACCCAGGTGGTGTTACCCTTTTCCCTGCGGTGGGGGGAGGCAGACCGCCCCGACTCCGCAGCAGCAGGGAGGCCCCACACTCCAGACCGCAGTCGGACGGCCAACTCCTCCTCCTAGCCCCCCCGCTCCAGCAGGTCGCAGAGAATGGGGGTGAGAGAAGACTCCAAACCTCCCTCCACCCGCTCATTGTAGTGTTGATGCATGTGTGTTCTAAGGTGCATTTAAAACCCAGGAGGGCATGGAGCTACCTGCCAGAGAGCAGCAGGTAAGCGCATGGTCCCTCCTGTTGGCCCTCAATGTCTACGTGTATTTAACATTGAGAGGTGGGCAACGACGCCAAGGGTGGGGTGTACACCCTGATGGTACTTTGGGTGTGTGTGTGTGTGTGTGTGTGTGTGTGTGTGGGTGTGTACGTGTAGGTATAACTCTCTAGATGGAATTGATGTGGATTGTTTGCTGGTGCTCATCAACAAGTCGTTTGAGAAAACTCTGAAGAAATGCTACATTGACTCTCTGAAAGGCCGACTCCACTCCATCTACCTTTCTGAAGGGTGAGTGCAACTATTCAAATGAAAGAATACCCAGACCGAAGGTAAAAAACACCACTTCATTAATTCCAGGTCTTTTTCCCTTCTACTACAATTCTCAAAAATGATTTTCACTGTCAGACAGGAAAAAAATCACTGACAAGTGCAAACTACTCTTTACAATCAGTACGGATTTAGAACAAGCCAGTCTACAACATAAGTGTTAACAGATCTCATAGAAGAAATGACAAATTGACGAGACAATGACAAAATACAATAAGAAATTCATGGCTGGGGTATTTCTTAATCTTAACAACACATTTGATACGATTAACCATGAAATATTATTAGGATGACGGGGAGTGGGAACCAGACCTTGTGAAAATGGGAGAGTATAAATCGGAACGTTTGGACATTGTGTGTGGTGTACCACAGGGATTCGTCTTGGGGCCACAATTATTTATTATGTTTATCAATGATTTATGCAAAATGTCAGATTGTTTAATATTTGTTTTATTTGCTGATGACACAAATATCTTGGGTGTGACTTCTGAAATGAGCAAAATTTAGAAAATGGTTTGATATAAGTAATTGCTCATTCTGAAAATGAGAAAATTCATTCAAAAGTCACTTTACAGTTCTTGTACTTAGGATGTACTTTAGTTACAGTTAAAATTGAAATATTTTTTCAATCTTGTAGAGGTATTAATCACAGTGTGGAAAATGCAATGTATAAATGTTTTGTTTTGTTTGGTTTTGTAAAGCTATATTTCTTTATGTGTTATTGTGTGTATATATGTCTATAGTGAATAGAGATTTCCATGGCAACTTGTTATCTTTTACTTTATTTTTTTCAATTTACAATGAATTTTGTTGTTTTAGTTATATTTACATGTTCAAGGTAAAGCAGAAAATTAGTCAGTCAGTTTATATATGTCCAAATATGGTTTGAAATAGTTATCAGCATCACCGACTGTGAGAATGTCAGCTGTTGGACATCTGTGTCCTTCCAGGTACAGCGCAGCAGCTATCATCACCATGGAGCCGGTGAACGGCGGCACTCCCTACCTCGACAAGTTTGTGGTGAGCAGCAGTAAGCAGGGCCAGGGCACCAGCCACATCCTGTGGGAGTGTATCAGACAGGACCTGGGTGAACTCTTCTGGAGGTCTAGAGCCACCAACAAAATCAACCCCTGGTAAGACGTGAGCTTTTTAGACTTTCACACTGGCATTTACATTACACAAACCACACTATGAACAAATATCTAAATATATGTTAAAGACTGCAGAATGTGATGATGATGCAATGTGCTAAAGTCTTGCTCCTTATTGGCTGCTTTTTCACTCATTTTTAGTCCAGTCTTTTCGTTGACCATTTCAAGAGAATATTTTGTTTGTTTGACATGTGTTCTCTCTCTTTCCATCAGGTATTTTAAGCATTGTGATGGCAGCTTTGTTAATGGTATGTGGACTGTGTTCTGGTTTGGCCTGACGGACATCAGAGATTCATACGAGCTGGTGGAGTACGCCAAGAGCCTTCCTGATTCATTCCACAGTGCTCCCACCTCCTCCCAGCAGCCTCCTCCACCTGCTGCAGGATCCTGACTCACCTGCTTCCCAGCAGTTCACTATGTAGCTCATCAACCTTGAAAAATTGTGAACATTAAAACTTTTAGGTCTAAGGGCCTGGAATTTCATTTTGTTCAACTCTGCACCATCAAACACGGTGTTCTCAGTTTTTCTACACCTTGAAACCAGAACCTAAAGTTATGTGAAGACTTTATTAGTGCAGCTTTTCTCACTTACAGGGAAATGTGTATGTACGTGTATCCATTCAAAGCTGGGTCCACACCACACATTGAGCAGCTCATTGTTTCGCTTTCTCATTTTGTGCTGCTCATTGTAGTCCCCACCCAGTTCTGCAGTCACTGTCAGCTTGACCATGTGATGATGAACTGAACGAACCAGGTTATCATCTGCTGTAAGTTCTGATTAGAGTGGCTTTCCAGTTCACACCAGCTGCACTGCAAGATGACCGGAAGAGGCAGCAAACTGGCCGGCTGATATGGGAAATGTGAGACAGGAACAGCTGCAGCTCTTCCAAAGACAAGAGTGAGAGAATCATCCACTAGTAAAATAATCATTTTTCTTGGACACATAAATAAATAAATAAATTAAAATGTGAAGTGAGTCACCAAATACACTCGGGCATCAGTTAACATAGCATGGTAGCCTGCTCAACTAAACTGTGTGGAAAACACCACAGTGTTTTAACAAAATATAAAGAATCCTCTTTTTAAAAAGAAATATGGCCACAATCTAAATCATTCTAGAGACATGAAGCTCAGGTTTTCCACTTTACTAAGGCATACGGACATCTACACACAGGGGGCTACTTTACTTGAAACCAACCCCTGATGTCCAGAGTGGACTCTGAAACACTGCCAGTGCTGTGTAGCTAACAAGTTCAGCACTTTTAAAAACTGCTGATATATCTGACAGCACAGCAATAAAGGCGGTGTTGAAGTTCAGACCATTTGGCTCTCATGCCAAATGTAATTTCTGGGGACCAACATGATTTTATTAATAAACACATTCCTGTGATCGAGTCATCAAATACATAAAGATGTCCAAATGACTTTAGAGTACACAGTCATATGTATGGGGACCACATTTGGTGATGAATCTTAGTGCCCCATGAAAAACACTATCCAATTAATGAACAGAAGCACATCTACAGGGAGTGCAGAATTATTAGGCAAGTTGTATTTTTGAGGAATAATTTTATTATTGAACAACAACAATGTTCTCAATGAACCCAAAAAACTCATTAATATCAAAGCTGAAT
>NW_024582710.1:637759-640701 GCF_018398535.1 Haplochromis burtoni
CCCCCCCGCCAAAAAGTTTCAGTTTTCTTGCAATATACTAAACCATAATCACTTGGAAATCCTAGATATTTAACAGTAGACACCAACTCAGTTTGTTGACCACTTTTATCAAATTTTAATATGACATTGCTGATCTCACAACGTCTGAAAACTATAGAGGACATACATTTTTTGTGTGCTGAGGCTGTATCATATATGACAATAACAGCAGTAACAGTACTGCAACTTTTAATATAATATGACTGAAAAGGAGACCATAGAGATTTAATCTGTTCAAAGATCCGAGATTGAAGTACGTTTACCAAAACTGAAAGTTTAGATTAGTGTATAATTAGTTAAAATAATATGATCACCCCCTTTTAATAGAGGAGTAACAATGGCAGATTAGTGCAAGGGAACCTTTAGGAAAGGTTAAAAATAGATGCAACCGTGTAGCTGAGATTATGGCTGCTAGCTTTAGGAATCTGAGTACGCTGATTTACGAGGATTAAGTTCTTTTTCTAACCTCTGTTGTGGTAAAGTGAATAAAATTTTAAACCTGAGTATTCCTAGTGGTTCTTTCAGGAGTTTATGTATTTCAGTAGATGTGCCAGAATTACATTAAAATATTTTAGTATTCAGTTCTTACACACTCTGACCCCAGCTTGATTTTGGAACAAATCAGGAAGGCTCTTGGCGTACTCCACGAGCTCGTATGAATCTCTGATGTCCGTCAAGCCATCACCATTAACAAAGCTGCCATCACGATGCTTAAAATACTTGATGGAAAGACAGAGATCACATGTTAAATGTCAACATTTATATTTACTGCAAGTGGTAAAAAGATTACACATTGATGTGTTATGATATATGCATTTTTTCTTGCACAAAAGCAAATTTTCCCTGATCACAAAGATGAGTGAATTATGTAACACAAAGTTTCATGGGAACTGTGCAGTTTTGTCTTTGACCAGCAGCTCGAGCCCTGTGTCAACAAGATTCACAATAATAAATGGGACATATGTTAAATATTTTGATTTGGTGGCAACAATCACTTAAAAAAGATAGCACGTATTTACCTCTGTGTCACATCCTGTCTTTCTTTAGCAGCAGTCAATAAGTGTCTGAGATCTCAGGAGACCTTTAGCAGCATTTACTGAAATAGGGTCCGTAATCTTGTTAGAACTTGCAGTTAATATAAATGCTTTCCAGCATGGCAGGTTAATGCTTAATGAGAAGCTCGTACACAGCAGTAATCATCTAATGGAAAGCTTTTACTTATTTGCTTGGTTGGATCCAGGGGGTGATTTTTTATTTTATTTTATTTATTTTTTTGTCAGTTGGGTTATTTTTGTTCTGAAATTGTCAGTCTGGTATCACTGCATTTGCTGCTGTGTTTTGGATATTTGCAATTTTTCATTTGATAAAAGCCAGAATTTTTACATTATACGTGGTGATGAATAAATTAGGTAACACAAAGTGTCACTTTAACTCTGAGTGCAGTTCCGTCTTTAACCAGTTGGTGGTACCGCAGATTAACTGTCTCTACAGTGGGAGGAGGAGGCTGTCTTCAGTTTTAAAAATGCGCCCTGCTCTGAAATATTCACACTAAAGCATTTAATCAGAAATTCTCCTCAACATTTGGTAAAGACCAAAATCAAAACTTGTAATGATAAATAATGTTAGTATTATTTGATGTCTTCTAATGTTAATGTTTTGCCAGCTTGTCTACTGGAGACATTGCAGTGTAAAATGAAAACAAGTTTAACTGTCCAGTGTTTTTGATATCATGCTGTTACAGTGTGCCCACACAGAGCTGTTGTGTGCTTTAGCACAGTGTGGCTTGTCATAAAATAGAAGGTAATTTAACACATTGAAACACACTTTACATGAAACAAGCAAAAGTGCAAACTGTTCAGATAATGTGGGGGTGTGACACATAAAGAGATTAGTAGCTCATTTTAACCTTCTGATCCACTGTTCTCCTGGGATATCACTCGTTACCTGCTGAGGAGCTGATGTACTTTATTATTTTAGTGTGTTAAAAAATTATGTTCCTTTGGTCAAATTAGACATCAGTGTTTGTTTACAGTGCAGGTCCAGATCCAGGTGATCCCTCATTCTGAATACAATATAACATATTGTATTATATACAATATAAGATTTATGTTATTTTCTAGTTTAACACTATACATTTGTGTGCAACTGTAATGGACAGAGAGATGGCAGACTGTAAAAGAGCAGGAAGGACAAAGTAAGCAAATGGGCAGATAGTGAGGTGGGAAAACAGAAAATAAGATTATGACATGAATGGTAGCATTTAAAAAGGTGCGTATTACTCCAAACAGAGGCTACAAATCTATTCACCACTGATATCCTGTGTTGGGTCTGCACAGTAAATGGTAAATGATAATGGCCTGCATTTGTGTAGCGCTTTACTCAGTCCCTAAGGACCCCAAAGTGGTGCCCCCCACCTCAACCCCACTCCAAACCCCACCTCACCCCCACCCCACCTCACCCCTCCTCCACAAAGATGGCAGTCATATACTACTGTTGTCCAACCTATTGAGATGCTTTTAAAGATAACTTTGTAATCTAATGTTGTAATAGCAATTGCAAGGCATTGTTTGAGGGACATTATGATTGGGGGCTGAGCACCCCGACAAGTTTTGACCTAGGACCGTTCCTGACAGAATCAAATCCCCAGTTATAGTTACTGGAAAGACCTGCCCACATAATCCAGCAGGAGTAAAACAAACTAACTACAGAGTGATTGAGCTTGCATCAAGACAGCCTGCATGATGAAGTACTAAACTTTTTGCAATTAGTATTGTGCTTGTCCTCAGACAGGAGAATCAGCTGCATTACGGAAATTGAAGGTACAGTCTGTTAATAATAATAATAATAATAATAATAATAATAATAATAATAATAATAATAATAATAATAATAATAATAATAAT
>NW_024582710.1:640721-643262 GCF_018398535.1 Haplochromis burtoni
CAAAGCGCTTTACAATACCACTATTCATTCACTCTCACATTCATACACTGGTGAAGGCAAGCTACAGTTGTAGCCACAGCTGCCCTGGGGCAGACTGACTGTTACTGAGTTGTTAGAATGATGTGTGTGAGTGCCTGCCATATGCTTTGTGCAAATAGATCTGATGAGTCGAACTGATAAGAAGTGCAAACCCACCACATTACAGATGGCTCATCAGGCTGTTTCCGTGGCTATTGTTTTTTCTTTATAAGGATGTTAAACTAAATCAAGCCTCTACACCCACACTCACTGTGATGAAAGCACATGTGCTGTAGGTATGGGCAGCGTGTGGGCCACAAGCCTGTTGACTCAGACTCGGTTTGCTTAACAGGGGTTAATTAGTGTGCCAAAGACAAGCATATACTGGTTAACAGACTGATTCTTATATAACACTTTTCTACTCTCCCGGAGTATTCAAAGTGCTGTATACAACATGCCTCATTCACTCATTCACACCCACTCATACAAGCACTTCTAAACACAAGTGCAAACTAATCTACATTCACACTCAGATGAACACATCGGAGGGCAACCTGGGGATGCTCTCTCGAATATCCTTGCCCAAGGATATTTGACATGCAGACTGGGGAAGCCAAGGATTGAACCACCAACCACAAACAGCGCATCGAGGAACACTTTCAAACAAACAACTCGAGAAATGTGGCAGGGGATCAAGACACTTACTGGCTACAAAGACAATCACACACAAACCACTCCCCGGACATCACCTCACCTGATACCCTAAACCTGCGCAGAGTCAACTTGAGGAAAGCAGCAGGTCCTGACAGAGTAGCTGGAAGAGTGCTTAAAGCTTGCATAAGACCAACTAGCAGAAGTTTTCATCCATCTTCAACCTCTCCCTTCTACAGTCTGTAGTACCATCCTGCTTTAAGTCAACCACCATCCTTCCAGTGCCCAAGAAGAACAGTGAGTTGCTTGAATGACTACTGTCCAGTTGCTTTAACATCCATAATTGCCAAACGCTTTGAGAAACTCATCATGTTGCACATTAAAGCTGCCATCCCTGCAGACCTCGATCCATACCATTTTGCATACAGGGCAAACAGGTTGACAGAGGACGCCATAATAACAGCTCTTCACTCAACCCTCACACACCTGGACAGTAGTAACACCTATGTGAGAATGCTGTTTGTGGACTTCAGCTCTGCCTTCAATACAGTTCAACCCCACAAACCGGTTAATAAAATAGGACTCAACTTAGGACTCAGAAGCTCACTGTGCACCTGGATATTGGACTTCCTGAGCAACAGATCTCAGAACGTCAGGATGGGAGAGCACACCTCCTGCACCCTCATTCTGAACGTAGGCATCCCACAGGGGTGTGTTCTCAGTCCCCTCTTTTACTCACTTTCCACCCATGATTGTTCTCCAATCCACACCAGTAACACCATCATAAAATTTGCTGATGACACCACCATCATAGGACTGATCGACAACAACAATGAATCAGCCTACAGAGAGGAGGTTCAGCATCTGAAGCAATGGTGTGACAACAACAACCTACATCTGAACACAGCCAAGACCAAGGAGATGGTAATTGACTTCAGGTGAACAAAGTGATCTGAGCACTCTATCCTCTACATTGATGGGGAGGAGGTAGAAAGGGTAGAAAGCTTTAAGTTCCTCGGCCGACCTTACCTGGTCCACAAACATTTCCCACTAGGTAGGGAAAGCACAACAAAGGCTGTACTTTCTCAGGAAGCTGCATTAGGCCCAATTACCCCAGACTGCTAGTAAACTTCTACTGCTCCACCACTGAGAGCCTTCTGACCTACTCCAGCACACTCTGGTTCAACTGCTGCACTGTAGAGGACAAGAGGAAACTGCAGTGGGTGGTGAGGGCAGCAGTGCGGGCAATTGGCACCTCACTAACCCCCCTCAGAGACATTTATACTGGCAGACTTCAGCGGAAAGCCAGCATCATCATCAAGGACCCCTCACACCCTGGACACTCACCTTTCCCCCCCTTTCCCTCTGGTAAACACTAGAGGTCCATCAGGTCAAAGACAAACAGACTCAATAGAAGCTTCTACCGACAGGCTGTCAAACATGCCCTACCTTCAGTCTGATTGAAGGTTAACTGCACTGCCAACACTCAAGGAGATTACACTTTATCCATAAACCGTATTTTTATTTATACTATAATGCAACCAACATTCCTACCTCTATAAACTGTATTTATTGTAGTAGCAACAGCATCCCCCCCCCATTTAGATCAATAGGGGAGACCGGGGATAGTTGTAACGTGGGTCAGTTGTAACACTTCCAATTTCTCCAATCAGGACTAAGTTTCAAATGATGTGACTCATCCTGTGCATGCCCAATTCAGTTCTGCTATCACATGTGAAAAATCAGCACATTTTGTCAAACACAGACAATTTAACACGAAAAAAAGTAATTTGTATGCCAAAAAGTAAGTTTTTCTACTTTATTTCAATTTCTAATAACATTATCTGCTTTGCAGTTAAACTCATCAAACTT
>NW_024582711.1:0-4957 GCF_018398535.1 Haplochromis burtoni
CAAAGACAGATGTCATTGTTCATAGAAGCGTTTCACCTTAACTTACCTCTCAGCTGTGTAGCAACACAGAGAAATAAAACGGACATTGAAAACCAGAAATTCAGCTTTGCATTGGACTTCATTGTGGTCTTGATACACGTTACAACAATCGGCGACTTTGCAAAAACTAAGTGCCAGGAGAGGCAGTCCCTCCTCATGCAGATTCCTCCGCGTAACTTAAGACTTAATATAGCGTGCAGGGTGTCACGTGATTCCACCAATTTTAATCGACAGAAAAACAATCTCACTTCTTCCATTTAGGATGAGTTAAACGCGGAAATTGTTTTTACTATCTGGATAAATCTATGTTGTTTTTTTTTGCGAGGGTGATCACTTTTCATAAAGGTATTTATGAGGAAAAAAAAGGTCGACAGTATAGATCAGGGGTGGGCAATCTCAGTCCACGAGGGCCGGAGTCCCTGCAGGTTTTAGATCTCACCTTGGGTCAACACACCTGAATCACATGATCGTTACCAGGCCTCTGGAGAACTTCGGGACATGTTGAGGAGCTAATTTAGCCATTTAAATCAGCTGTGTTGGTTCAAGGACACATCTAAAACCTGCAGGGACACCTGGCCCCCTGTATAGATCAGTCCTGCCTGCTTACCTGTATCTTTTGCTCGTTTCTCCTCCTCTTCTTTTCTCTTTTTTCTAAACTGAGCACCTGATGGCTTTGAACTTTTCTTGTCCATCTTCCATTGGTTTTAATTTTGCACTCCAGTATGAACACAAATCCCCCAACCCGAGGATCACCACAACACCTAGTTCAGATTCACTTTGTCTAAGGTGTATTTCTAGGATTTCGCACAACCCAGGATTCAAATCATGAATACATGATGGGCTTGGATTTACATCATTATGAATGAAATGTGCTCTATTTGGAAGCAGCCGCCCCCTCCCCTTTCGAGGTTGTGTGTGAGACTTTAAATCATCAAACTGTAAATTATAAATTTAAATTGTTATTGATCCCTTTACCCCGAGTCCTAAAGTGTATATTTATTTTCTTACTCTTCTTATATTTATTGTTTGTTTACTTGCACTGCTGTAACTGGAGCCTCGTCGTCTCGTCTCTCTATATACTGGACTGTATGTAGCGGAGATGACAATAAAGTTTACTTTGACTTCAGCAGCGAGCAGGCGCACCGAGGGCTCTCGCGCTCACTTTTCGCGTATAGAATTTCGAAAAACATCGGTGCAAATTATAAGTCTGTATCATATTATTGTTGGTTATTAGATGCTTCTCCAGCCAGCCCGTATCAAAAACCGCTACTGTATAGATGAAAAAACGCAAAAGCACGAATGTCAATGTTCAAAGAAGTGTTTCCTCTTACTCACCGTCCATGTCTGCAGCAACACAGAGAAATAAAACGGGCATTAGAGAGCAAAAAGTCTGCCTGGCATGGCACGTCATGGTGGTGTTGGGGCAGATTACGACACACGATTGTGCAAAAAGTGAGAGAAAAGCCAAGAGAAGTAGGGCTTCCTCATATGACGCAGTCTCCTTGTAAGCGCATGTACTGTATCCTGCGGGGTGTAACTGGATTGCACTGATTTTAAGGCACAGCAAAAAGTGATCAAAGTACAGCAAACTGTCTGTCCCACTGCTGTCAAGTCAGTCAGTGTCGTTGCCTGTAGGTTACGCAGACGGCTGCGTGTTGAGGGAAGCAGTATCCAAAAGCAGACGCGTGGAGGCGGATTGAGCTGTATCAATACCAATACTTTTAACCAATAAAGTGAGGTTATGTAGACGAGAGCAGCGAATCATTATCCGTTTGCCAAATTTTGAAACCAGTTTAATGACCATTAAATCACTGTGATTTTTACTTTTCGCAGTAAAACACATCTTTCAGTTTTTCACGTACGGTAAATACATTGTAATGTAAATGTGCCGGTCTTTAAAACACTTTGGGTCAACCTCTGCTGTTTAAATGTGCTATAACATATATAAAATATGTACAGAAAAGACATGACAGCCAACACAAAAATATTCAGACATTTTTCATAGTGCACGTTTGAGGTATATATTTTAAATTAGTACCAATACCAACCAAAAAAATTAACATATTTTAAAAGATGGAATGCTAAGTTATCAGGTAACACTAGAAATACGCATACAATCCCCATAGCTAAACAACTGCTCAGATTTCTCAAATGGACTACTGAAATATATTTCATGCCAGACAATTTTATCAAAAATACACATAAAATACAAACACTGTTAGTAGAGGTAATGCCTAACAGGCGACCTGCCAGCATCACCATTCACCAATCATAGTGCTTAATGTTAATCACTAGCACAATCACTGTGCTGTGTAAAAGAAACATCCACTCCTATATAGGTAATATGAGTGGGATAGGTGTAAAGATGAAAAGCAGTTTTGCATCAGCCATGAAAACATGTAAGCTAATCACAACACCTAAAGTTTTATCAAGGCATGAAGTTAAGATGAGTACTGCAGTAGAATAATATACCTAAACAGGGTATATAATCCAGATTTCATCAAGGGGCACAAAATTTATAGAGTGCATGGTGGCCTACAATTACAATGCAGCTTTACTGATAGGAGGCTCTTTTTGGCTGGTGTCACAAAGGGTCACCACAGCGGTTAACTTAAATACCTCTTATGAGAAAAAAATAAAAACTGAAAAGAACCAGGATGTCACATCTGTTTATTTTAACAAGGTTTTTTTTTTTATGTTATGACAGCTGCTCTCAACTAGCACCCTTTTATCTACTATTTTCTTTCACTTCCACAATTACACTTTGATTATAGTTAAGTAAAAACAGTTGCATTCGTTTATCGATGATCAATGTCTTAAACTATACAAAAACTGCTCTTGTCATTATAAAGGATTATTTGACATACCCTATGTTTACTATGTGTAAAGAATGGTCGCTAAATGAATTATGATTTATTCTAATTATTTTAAAAATTGATGGAGCAGAGACCAGATGTGAGTTTTCTACAGCTCGCTGCGTTCTGCATTTTCCTCATGCTGTTTGATCTTCTCTGGGACGGTCTGAGTCAGGAAGACAAAGCGCTCCTTCTTCAGGTGCTGAGCAGTTACCTGCTTTTTTAAACCAATCGCCAGGTACTTTTCTTCTGCTCCATACTTTGGCCAGTGGACAAGGTTGTGCCCATCAGGAGATCTAAACACATATACATTTGTTATTAAGTTCGCCTCTGTCAGTACGCCCCAGGGTAGCTGTGGCTACAATGTAGCTTGCCATCACCAGTGTGTGAATGTGTGTGTGAATGGGTGGATGACTGGATGTGTAAAGTGCTTTGGGGTCCTTGGGGACTAGTAAAGCGCTATACAAATACAGGACATTTACCATTTACCATTCAGTTATTAAAAGTGTGAAGTGTGAAATTTACAACAGTTGGAAATTCCTACCCTGTGCGAGCAAAGTTCCCCCAGTAGCTCATCATGATCTTGCTCAACTGTTCCTCATCCTCAGGGCACGGATCTAAAACGATCATGTTGCAAAACATATTTTTCACACTTGGAAAACAAAACAGATCTAGCACTAAGGCTGATTTCTATGTTATCTTACTGGGTAACCTAATATGGGTAGTTGTGAAGCAAAATCCCAAAACTGTAAAAATTTCATCTGCATGGTCAGTCCCGACAAAGCTCGGCCTTTTCTGCTGCAGGAATTTGGGAGGATGTTGGTACTCATACAGGTATACAGGAGCACCTGCATCTGGAATTAGACAAATGTGTGTGATATTTGTTAATGAAAGTGTGTCACAGTAAACATCAAGTGTTGGGTTTTAAACAGATTTGTATAATCTTTCATTAAACAAATTAAATTACCTCTGTGAGCATTAGCAGCTTTGATCGCTGGAATGGTGAAAAACAAATCTCCAAGCATCTCAGTGTACCCATCTCTGTTTTTCACACGGTCGTCACCATTTCCGATATATTCATCAGCTATCACATCTCTGATAAATGCTGCTTTAGGCTTAAAGAAATAAGCAACACATCAATCAAAGAAGCTCGAGCAGGTCGGGGACAGTAATATTGTAACATCAAGTGGTGTCTGCCTTACGTCGGGGTAGAAGAAGGAAACCATGTTCAAAACAAATTCCCGATCTAGTCCTTCTGTCCAGTTTTGGGGAGCAAAAAACTAAGGAAATACCAAGCCAAATTACATTTTATCTTTGCTGTTGTTTTGCAATTTTAAAATTATATTGAGATCTTTATTCAGAAGTTACTTACTGATACAAGTATCCATCCACCTTCATCATTATTGACACCAGTCATGAATGGAACAGCATGGAGTTCATGTTTACGAAACAGCTCATCCACAGGTTTAGTCAGGAAATGTCCATCAACATTTACTTGAAATCTCAAATTTGGATCCTTGAGAGAATTAAATATACAAAAGTAAAAGATGTGATAGCATGAACAGAGCTGAGGGAGAAATCAAAGGCTTCAAAGAAATATTGTAGAAGACATAATAATCATTCTCTATCATGTTTGCACCCATTACCTCACCTGTGTAAAACCCACTATAGTATCAATGTCAAGGTTTCTCATGCAGTCACTGATCTTCTTTGTGCTTTCAAGACTGCAGCCAGATGCGTTTGCAATTGCCTGAGGTGAAATGGCAAATATTCTTCAAAAACAAATCCATTTTAATATTCTCATTATTCTGCAACAAAAATGTTTAACCCTCCAAAAAGGAAGAATATGGATAATTAACCTGCGCCATTGGTAGAGGATCATTTGCCACAAGTACATTCATTGCAGCTGTGCCACTCTCAGCAATAGCACGGTGAAACAGCCCATCAGACAGTGGTGACAGGAGCTGATGATTCAAGTAACACATCACATATTAATTTTTGTTCTAGAGTGAAAAGGTTTATATAAAGTTCCTCTAACTGTAGATTCTTACCAGAAGAGACAC